>NW_028157848.1:17500-162974 GCF_964263955.1 Coregonus lavaretus | reverse complement strand
CTGCTAGCTGTATGTTGTCCATGTCGTCGTTCAGCCACGACTCGGGTGAAACATAAGATATTACAGTTTTTAATGTCCAGTTGGTAGAATAACCTTAGTCATAGGTCATCCAATTTGTTCTCAAATGATTGAACATTGGCTAATAGGATTGATGGAAGAGGCAGTTTACTCGCTCGCCGTCGGATCCTTATAATATAATAATATAAATAATATGCCATTTAGCAGACGCTTTTATCCAAAGTGACTTACAGTCATGCGTGCATACATTTTTGCGTATGGGTGGTCCCGGGGATCGAACCCACTACCTTGGCGTTACAAGCGCCGTGCTCTACCAGCTGAGCTACAGAGGACCACAGAGGACCACAAGGCACCCCGACCTACGTCCACGATATCTCCGTCTCTTCCTCATGCGAATGATGGGGATTTGGGCCATGTCGGGTGTCTGTAGAATATCCTTCGCGTCCGACTCGTTGAAGAAAAAATCTTCATCCATTACGAGGTGAGTAATCGCTGTCCTGATATCCAGAAGCTCTTTTTGGTCATAAGAGACGGTGGCAGAAACATTATGTACAGAATAAATTACAAATAACGCGAAAAAACACACATAATAGTACAATTGGTTAGAGGGCTGTAAAACGGCAGCCATCTTCTCCGGCGCCATTCTCATCAGCCAACATAACCTGACCAGGAGAAACTCCTGGCCGTAGATGTATGAGCAATGTAAACAGCCAAAACAGCTTTTACCATCATTTTGGCACAGCACGGTTGATTGATTGATTACTCTGTTTATATCCGGGCTTTACTGTTGAGAAGACTGACAGACCAACTGTTCCCAGTGTGGTTTAGTTAAAGGGGAAATCTGCGATTGCTACATGCATATTTTTTTACTTTTAAATTTATGATATACACCCATTAATTGTGAACTGCAGATTGCCCTTTTAAACCTCCATGTTGAACGAGGACAGTAGTGACTCTGAAACTCTATACGCTCTATAGCCAAGTGAACACATTGTCCAATTATCGACTTTCACTGTAGCACAGGGGGTAGTCATTATGAGTAGGCTATAGCCTAGCTGCCGCTGACAGAGAACTAGTTTAAACCTGAGTACAAAGTTATGGCAGCTGGCTTTAACTCTATTAGCAGTTCACCCTTCATTGTTGTTGACGGTTTGTTTTTTTATTCGAGAAGCCCAGGACTTTCTAAATGTAGCTGTTGTTGGGCCGGCTGGTTCGTTAATAACACACACAGGCCAGCGCCGGGTCTGCACGGTGACTGTCTGTCTGTCTGTCTGTCTCCAAGCAAAATCTAGGAGTAACACACAGCTGTTGTGCTCTCTCTCTCTCTCTCTCTCTCTGAAAACCTGCAGCTGTATAAATGGATTACAGTCAGTGTGTGTGTGTGTGTGTGTGTGTGTGTGTGTGTGTGTGTGTGTGTGTGTGTGTGTGTGTGTGTGTGTGTGTGTGTGTGTGTGTGTGTGTGTGTTTGTGTGTGTGTGCATGCGTGCGTGTGTGTTTGCAGTGGAAAAAGGGCAACCAGTAAGTCAGGAACAAAGCAGGGTTTACACAGGCAGGTGGATGACAAACAGCAAACGGAAAAGGAGAGCAATCAGCCCATTGTAAATGGCTGTCTGGTTGTTACGTTACACGGGTACACGTAAGCATGGAAGGTGACGCCCGTGTGTGCGTGTGTGGGGGGGGTTTCAGTTTGTGTGTGTGTTCAGTATATGTTTGTGTGAGCGCGTATGTGTGTACTGTGTGTAAAGGGACACTGACTGAGACAGAGTAACTTTGTAGTTGTACTTCCTGTATTAGCTAGCATTGAAACTGACTTGTGGTTCTGGTACTATTACCCACAATCCAATTCACTCTTATGTCTATAAATCTACAATTAGGCATATCCTGTTGTTATTATGCCAGTGAACAAACAACAGTAATTTAAAACTCTATATAAATACATTACATACTTACATAAGAGGCTAATGTTTTATTTTCATTCAAGAAAGACAAACTGAACTAATAAAAAATAAAGTTAAGTTAAGACGAAAAAAAAAACAGAAAATAATCTACAACACTGTCGGAATGTTCTTTACTGCAGCCGTGCTTCTCGTTCAGGACAGGAAGTGCCAGTCAAACCGCAGGAATGCCAAGCACTACAGCAGACATGGTTTTCCACAGGAGAAAGAGGGAGAGAGAAAGAGAGAGAGCGAGAGAGAGAGGGAGAGAGAACGAGAGAGAGAGAGAGAGAAACAGAGAGAGAAACAGAGAGAAACAGAGAGAGAATCAGAGAGAGAAACAGAGATAGAGAAACAGAGAGAGAGGGACACAGACAGACAGACGTCATGTGTGAGAAAATCATGGCAGGGTAGAAAAACAATGACAAGGACATGGGGCAAACCCTTTAATAAACCTACCTGACAACAGACTTATGACCACCACAGCTATAGGTGCTCACACTTTGACTCAAAGGGGATTTCCTATAGAGTGCAGATACAGTGCCTTCAGAAAGTATTCACACCCCTTGACTTATTCCACATTTTGTTGTGTTACAGACTGATTTTGATGTGGATAAAAGCAACAAAAAAACATAATCTACACACAAATACCCCATAATGACAAAGTAAAAACGTGGTTTTAGAAATGTTTGCAAATTGATCAATACTTTGTAGAATCACCTTTGGCAGTGATCACAGCTTTGAGTGTTTCTGGGTAAGTCTCTAAGAGCTTTCCACACCTGGATTGTGCAACATTTACCCATGATTCTTTTCAAAATTCCTCAAGCTTTGTCAAATTGGTTGTTGATCATTGATAGACAACCATTTTCAGGTCTTGCCGTAGATTTTCAAGTAGATTTAAGTCAAAACTGTAACTCAGCCACTAAGGAACATTCACTGTCTTCTAGCGACTCCAGTGTAGATTTTGGCCTTGTGTTTTAGGTTATTGTCCTGCTGAAAGGTGAATTCATCTCCCATTGTCTGGTGGAAAGCAGACTGAACCAGGTTTTCCTCTAGGATTTTGCCTGTGCTTAGCTCCATGACATTAATATTTTATCCTGAAAACTCCCCAGTCCTTAACAATTACAAGCATACCCATAACATGATGCAGCCACCACCATGCTTGACAATAAATATTGCAAAGCAATTCACTTTTTGTCCTGAATACAAAGTATTATGTTTGGGGCAAATCCAATACAACACAGAGTTAGGAAGGATGCCTGTATCTTTGTAGTGACTGGGTGTATTGATACACCATCCAAGGTGTAATTAATAACTTCACCATGCTCAAAGGGATATTCAAATGTCTGCTTTATTTTTTACCCATCTACCAATAGGTGCCCTTCTTTGCGAGGCATTGGAAAACCACACTGGTCTTTGTGATTGAATCTGTGTTTGAAATTCACTGCTCGACTTAGGGACCTTATAGATAATTGTATGTCTGGGGTACAGAGGTCACATAGTCATTAAAAAAATAATGTTAAACACTATTATTGCACACAGAGTGAGTCAATGCACCTTATTATGTGATTATTTCCTAAGCACATTTTTACTCCTGAACTTATTTAGGCTTGCCATAACAAAGGGGTTGAATACTTATTGACTCAATTCATAAACATGCACCTGTTATGAAACTGACTGTTAGAACTATTATGGCTCCATGGATTGATGAGGAATTGAAAAACTGTCTGGTTGAAAGAGACGGGGCAAAAGGAGTGGATAATAAGTCTGGCTGCACATCTGACTGGCTGACTCACTGCAAATAGAGAAATGATGTGACTAAACTCAACAAAAAGAAGAAGAAACTGTATTATGAAGCCAAGATCAATGATATAAATAACATCTTTGGAGTACTTTAAATGAAATGATGGGCAGAAAGACAAATTAAACTCCATCTTTCATCGAATCAGATGGCTTTATTCCTCACAAAACACTATTCGACGTTGCCAATTATTTAAATTATTACTTCATTGGCAAAGTGGGCAAACTTAGGCAGGAAATGTCAACAACGAACAGTGAGCCATCGTATTCATGCATTGTAAATCAAATAATGAAAGAAAAGCATTGTAAGTTTGAATTTTGTAAAGTTAGTGTGGGAGAGGTGGAAAAAGTATTGTTATCTATCAATAATGCCAAACCTCCTGGCATTGACAACTTAGATGGAAAGCTACTGAGGATGGTAGCTGACTCTATTGCCACTCTTATCTGTCATGTCTTTAATCTGAGCCTAGAGGAAGGTGTTTGTCCTCAGGCCTGGAGGGAAGCCAAAGTCATTCCGCTACCCAAGAGTGGTAAAGCGGCCTTTACTGGTTCTAACAGCAGACCTATCAGCTTGTTGCCAGCTCTTATCAAACTGTTGGAAAAAATGGTGTTTGACCAAATACAACGCTATTTCTCTGTAAACAAGTTAACAGCAGACTTTCAACATGCTTATAGAGAAGGGCACTCGACATGTACTGCACTGACACAAATGACTGATGATTGGTTGAAAGAAATTGATAATAAGAAGATTGTGGGAGCTGTGTCCCAGCCAAGTCTAGGTCCAAAAGACTTCTCAACAGCTTCTACCCCCAAGCCATAAGACTCCTGAACAGCTAATCATGGCTACCCGGACTATTTGCACTGCCCCCCCACCCCATCCTTTTTACGCTGCTGCTACTCTGTTAATTATTTATGCATAGTCACTTTAACTCTACCCACATGTACATATTACCTCAACTACCTCAACTAGCCGGTGCCCCCGCACATTGACTCTGCAACGGTACCCCCCTGTATATATAGCCTCCCTACTGTTATTTTATTTTACTTCTGCTCTTTTTTTTCTCAACACTTTTTTTGTTGTTGTTTTATTTTTACTTTTTTTGTTAAAAATAAATGCACTGTTGGTTAAGGGCTGTAAGTAAGCATTTCACTGTGATGTCTGCACCTGTTGTATTCGGCGCATGTGACCAATAAAATTTGATTTGATTTGATTTGATACTGTTAGATTTCAGTGCAGCCTTTGATATTATATACTCCCGAGTGGCGCAGTGGTCTAAGGCACTGCATCGCAGTGCTAGCTGTGCCACTAGAGATCCTGGTTCGAATCCAGGCTCTGTCGTAGCCAGCCGCTACCGGGAGACCCATGGGGCGGCGCACAATTGGCCCAGGGTAGGGGAGGGAATGGCTGGCAGGGATGTAGCTCAGTTGGTAGAGCATGGCGTTTGCAACGCCAGGGTTATGGGTTTGATTCCCACGGGGGGCCAGTATATAAAATTATGTATGCACTAACTGTAAGTCGCTCTGGATAAGAGCGTCTGCTAAATGACAAAAAATGTAATATTATTGACCATAACCTGTTTTATGGATTTTCAACCTCTACCATATCGTGGATTCAGAGCTATCTATCTACACTGAATATAAACACAACATGTAAAGTGTTGGTCCCATGTTTCATGAGCTGAAATTAAAAGATCCCAGAAATGTTCCATATGCACAAAAAGTTTATTAATCTAAAATGTTGTGAACAAATGTGTTTACATCCCTGTGAGCATTTCTGCTTTGCCAAGATAATCCATCCACCTGACAGCTCTGGCATACCAAGAAGCTGATTAAATAGCATGATCATTACACAGGTGCACCTTGTGCTGGGGACAATAGAAGGCCACTCTAAAATGTGCAGTTTTGTCACACAAGACAATGCCACAGATGTCTCAAGTTTTGAGGGAGCATGCAACTGGCATGCTGTCTGCAGGAATGCCCACCAGAGCTGTTGCCAGAGAATTGAATGTTCATTTCTCTACCATAAGCCACCTCCAATGTCGTTTTAGAGAATTTGGCAGTACGTCCAACCAGCCTCACAACCACGTGTATGGCGTTGTGTGGGCGAGCGGTTTGCTGATGTCAACGTTGTGAACAGAGTGCCCCATGGTGGCAGTGGGGTTATGGTATGGGCAGACATAAGCTACGGACAACAAACAGAATTGCATTTTATTGATGGCAATTTGAATGCACAGAGATATCGTGACGAGATCCTGAGGCCCATGTCGTGCCATTCATCCGCCTCCATTACCTCATGTTGCATGATAATGCACGGCCCCATGTTGCAAGGATCTATACACAATTCCTGGAAGTTGAAAATGTCTCAATTGTTCCATGGCCTGCATACTCACCAGACATGTCACCCATTGAGCATGTTTGGGATGCTCTGGATTGATGTGTACGAGTTGAGGAGACTAAATTACTTGGTGTTACCTTAGATTGTAAACTGTCACGGTCAAAACATATACAGTGCCGTGAAAACATATTTACCCCCTTTCTGATTTTCTCTATTTTTGCATATTTTTGATACTGATCTTCAACCAAAACCTAATATTAGAGAAAGGGAACCTGAGTTTACAAATAACAATTTATTTAACAAATTAACAGTTATGCAACACCCAATTCCCCTGTGTGAAAAAGTAATTGCCCCCTTACACTCAATAACTGGTTGTGCCACCTTTAGCTGCAATGACTGCAACCAAATGCTTCCTGTAGTTGTTGATCAGTCTCTCACGTCGCTGTGGAGGAATTTTGGCCCACTCTTCCATGCAGAACTGCTTTACTTCAGCGACATTTGTGTTCAAGCATGAACTGCTCGTTTCAAGTCCTGTCACAACATCACAATTGGGATTAGGTCTGGAATATGACTAGGCCATTCCAAAACATCACATTTGTTGCTTTTTAGCCATTTTCATGTAGACTTGATTGTGTGTTTTGGATCATTGTCTTGCTGCATGACCCAGCTGCGCTTCAGCTTCAGCTCACAGACTGATTGCCTGATATTCTCCTGTAGAATCCTCTGATACAGAGCAGAATTCATGGTTCCTTCTATTAAGGCAAGTCGTCCTTGACGGGCTTACCCCAGGTGGTGAGGGTAGGCAACAACACATCCTCCACTCTGACCCTCAACATGGGGGCCCCTCAGGGGTGCGTGCTTAGTCCCCTCCTGTACTCCCAGTTCACCCTCGACTGCGTGGCCGCGCACGACTCCAACACCATCATTAAGTTGTCCGATGACACAAGGTTGGTAGGCCTGATCACTGACAACGATGAGACAGTCCATAGGGAGAAGGTCAGAGACCTGGTAGTGTGGTGCCAGGACAACAACCTCTCCTCTCGTGGACTACAGGAAACGGAGGGTCGAGCACACCCCCATTCACATCGACAGGGCTGTAGTGGAGTAGGTCGAGAGCTTCAAGTTCCTTGGTGTCCACATCACTAAGGATCTATCATGGTCCAAACACACCAAAACAGTCATTCAGAGGGCACGACAATGCCTCTTCCCCCTCAGGAGCCTGAAAAGATTTGGCATGGGCCCTCAGATCCTCAAAAGTTATACAGCTGCACCATTGAGAGCATCTTGGCTGGCTGCATCACCGCTTGGTATGGCAACTGCTTGGCATCCGACCGCAAGGCGCTACAGAGGGTAGTGCGGACGGCCCAGTACATCACTGGGGCCGCGCTTCATGCCATCCAGGACTTTTATACCAGGCGGAGAAAAGCCCTAAAACCTGTGAAAGCATCCAGCCACCCAAGTCATAGACTGTTCTCTCTGCTACTGCATGGCAAGCGGTACCAACGCACCAAGTCTGGAACCAACAGGACCCTGAATAGCTTCTACCCCCAAGCCAGAAGTCTGCTAAATAGTTAGTTAAATAGTTAACTAACTTTTTTGACTCATCACATACGCTGCGGCTGCTGTTTACTCTCTGTCACTTTATTCCTAGATATAACTACCTCAAATACCTTGTACCCCTGCACATCGACACAGTACTGGTACCTCTTGTATATAGCCAAGTTATCGTTACTCATTGTGTATCTATTATTAATGGGACTTGTGAAGCAAACGTCCCATTCTAAATCTTCGTCATACTTCTTCTTCTTCTTCTTATTTTTATTTGGAACGCTACTCCTCTTACTAAGCTAGAAACGTAATTCAAATTTTTAAACGTGAAGATCGGTCTGGAATAGTGTGCTTGCAGACACCTTTTTGATATATTTTATACCTTTTAAACTATTAAATGTTTTGTCCTTCTTTTTGTCCATCTTCATTCACTTTAATGGCATTTCCTCAAGATTCTAAAAGGCCCCATTGTGACATCATCACTTCAACATTCCATTCAGTGTAAATGCAACTGTGCAACTTTTGACACAAATCAGCTACTTTGACCACTTTGCATCAACTTAGACAAAAAGTTAGAGTGTATGAAATATTCATCTACTTCTCTGCTTTTAAAATCTGAACGTGGAA
The DNA here is from genome assembly GCF_964263955.1 of Coregonus lavaretus. Classification (NCBI taxonomy): domain Eukaryota; kingdom Metazoa; phylum Chordata; class Actinopteri; order Salmoniformes; family Salmonidae; genus Coregonus; species Coregonus lavaretus. Next base: position 154,712 of record NW_028157848.1, on the reverse strand, counting down.
CAAAAATATCTTATTTTCCGATAAAAAGTTACAGCTGTTTTAGTAACCACAATGACATTTTCTGTAACTTTTATTTATAAACAACTGACATTTTTACTACTTCCCCAACAAGTTAGACAGAATGTTATAGGGTATGACATCTCTGCTATTCAAATCTGTTTGCAGAACAAAAATATCTGCTACGGATCTAGCAATACTGCTGTTTTAGTAACTGCATTAACACATTTTCCCCAAAACTTTTTCCAAACAACTTCCGTTTTTTGACCCCTACCCCAACAAGTCAGACAAAACTTAGAGCATATGAAATCTTCCTCTTCCTCCTTACTTTTCAAAACTGAAAACGGATTAGGAATAGCTTCTACCGATAAATAGATTGAGCTGTTTTAGTAACCCATCAACTGCTCTCTGCTCACTAGCTTCGTCCTCCTTCTCAAGATCATGCCCGTGCTCTAAATAATTCAACTGGCTAGTTTGCCTGTCTGTAAACAAAAGGGCGGGCTGTACGTTGATCCTGCTGCTCTGATTGGATAGAGCGAAGCTGTCTCTGTTCACTTGCTTCATATTTCACCCGATCGCTTCTCAATGCACTTCTTTCAGTTTTCACACGCAACAACTGCAGTTTAGACACTGACCACAACCACACAACTACTGACCATACAACTACTGACCACAACTACTAAACCACACAACTACTGACCACAACTACCTACCACAATTACTCACCACAACCACACAACTACTGACCACACAACTACTGACTACAACTACTGACCACAACACAACTACTGACCACACAACTACTGACTACAACTACTGACCACAACACAACTACTGACCATAACTACTGAATACAACTCCTGACCACAACCACACAACTACTGACCACAACTACTGACCACTAATGTCTACAACAACACAACTACAGACCATAATTACTTACCAAAATGAGTGACCACAACCACACAACTGCTGGCCACAATTACTGAACCACACACCTACTGACCACAACTACTGACCACAACCACACAACTACTGACCACAACTACTGACCACAACTACTGACCACAACCCCACAACTACTGACCACAACTACTGACCACAATCAAACAACTACTGACCACAACCACTGAACACAAAACTACTGAACCACACAATGAATGACCACAAAACTACTGACCACAAATACTAAACAGCAACTACTGATCACAACCACAAAACTACTGACTACTGACCACAACTACTGACCACAGCTACTGATCACAACCACAAAACTACTGACTACTGAACACTACTGAATACAACTACTGACCACAGCTACTGACCACAACCACAAAACTACGATTTTGTGACTATGGCTATTATATCACATTTTATGTATATTTCATTGTCTACAACTATGCAAAATAAAAATGTCAGCTTGGACATTAAATAACAATCGTATCTGTTGTTTAGCATCAGAGCATTCAAAAAGGTAGTTTCAGTTGGCCAAAGACAAAACATTCCAACTGCAGGGGTTTGATTTCACCTGTCTGGAACACAGTACTGCTCAGCTAAAACCTTTGGTCAAATCACTTTTATTTTGGACGCCGCCAATGTTAGTAAATGGTTTGTCAGAAATCTGTGCTGAATGTCAGACAGGTATACTCTCTAGTCTCTGGTCTAAAAATAGCTCACAGAGAGAGGAAGGAAACAGAGAGAGGAAGGAAGCAGAGAGGGGAAGGAAGCAGAGAGGGCAAGGAAACAGGGAGGGGAAGGAAACAGAGAGAGGAAGGAAACAGAGAGCGGAAGGAAACAGAGAGAGGAAGGAAACAGAGAGAGGAAGGAAACAGAAAGAGGAAGGAAACAGAAAGAGGAAGGAAACAGAGAGAGGAAGGAAACAGAGAGAGGAAGGAAACAGAGAGGAAGGAAACAGAGAGAGGAGGGAAACATTGAGAGGAAGGAAACAGAGAGAGGAAGGAAACAGAGAGAGGAAGGAAACAGAGAGGAAGGAAAGAGAGAGGGGGGAAACAGAGAGAGGAAGGAAACAGAGAGAGGAAGGAAAGAGAGAGAGGAAGGAAACAGAGAGAGGAAGGAAATTGAGAGAGGAAGGAAGCAGAGAGGGGAAGGAAACAGAGAGGGCAAGGAAACAGAGAGAGGAAGGAAACAGAGAGGAAGGAAACAGAGGGAGGAGGGAAACAGAGAGAGGAAGAAAAGAGAGAGAGGAAGGAAAGAGAGAGAGGAAGGAAACAGAGAGAGGAAGGAAACAGAGAGAGGAAGGAAACAGAGAGGAAGGAAACAGAGAGAGGAAGGAAACAGAGAGAGGAGGGAAACAGAGAGAGGAAGGAAACAGAGAGAGGAAGGAAACAGAGAGAGGAAGGAAAGAGAGAGAGGAGGGAAACAGAGAGAGGAAGGAAACAGAGAGAGGAGGGAAACAGAGAGAGGAAGGAAACAGAGAGAGGAAGGAAAGAGATGATCCCCACACAGAACCAGAAGCAGCCGGGACAGACCAGACGTCTCTCAGTCTGCCAAGGGTTCCAAAAGGCTTCCAAAAGGGTTCCATGTAGAACCCTCTGTGGAAAGGCTCTTACATGGAACCCAAAAGGGTTCTACCTGGAACCAAAAAGGGTTGTTCAAAGGGTTCTCCTATGGGGACACCCAAATGACCCTTTTAGGTTCTAAATAGCGCCTATTTTTTCGAAAAGTGTGGGACAGACCAGACAAGAGAGTCTCTCAGTCTGCCAAGAGTTAGGGACCTGGGATCAGTCTGCCAAGAGTTAGGGACCTGGGATCAGTCTGCCAAGAGTTAGGGACCTGGGATCAGTCTGCCAAGAGTTAGGGACCTGGGATCAGTCTGCCAAGAGTTAGGGACCTGGGATCAGTTTGCCAAGAGTTAGGGACCTTGGGTCAGTCTGCCAAGAGTTAGGGACCTGGGATCAGTCTGCCAAGAGTTAGGGACCTGGGATCAGTCTGCCAAGAGTTAGGGACCTGGGATCAGTCTGCCAAGAGTTAGGGACCTGGGATCTTGTCCACGATGGCTGGAGCAGAGAGCTGTTTCGACTACTTAGTGCTGGCAGGGCCACCGTATCCCCTTGGGTTTCAACCGATGCCACTCTGGGAAGAAATACCACTGGAATGAGGAGGGGCAGGCTGGGCATGACTCTGGGGTGGGCCTCCATTGAGTTGCTCAGATACACCACTACAGTGGGAGTGGGAGTGGGAGTGGGAGGGATGGAGTGGCAGCGGACAGAGTGTGCTGCCTGCGAGCTTACAGCCTTCAAGGGCGAAGGAGGAAGATTTTTCAGACCAATTCCCACAGGTGCTCTGTGGAGGCTGGGGTGGCATATCACATTGCTCCCCTCTAAGCCATCTCATAGTTTTCTCTGAGTGCGTTCACATACCCAGGCTGTCCCAAATGGCACCCTATTCCCTACATAGTACACTTCTTTTGACCAGAGCCCTATGGGGCCCTAGTGCACGCTATAAGGAATAAGATTCAATTTGGGATGCAACCCCAGACAGGAGAGGCCCTTGAAGGCCTTCCAGCTTCAACATTTGGCCCGTCTGGAAGGAATTAAGAGAGGAAAAGGTGGATGAGGTGGTCGGACCAATTTTCGCAGAGTCAGGGAGCCACCCAAAATACTGCACCATCTTACCCAGAGTTCTCTCCTTTCTCTCCCTGCCGCAATCCCCTAGTGACACTGTTCCCTGTTCCCCCTCCTCCCCGCCTGTCCCCCTGAAACATCACACCATCTCCCCTTCTCGTCCTCACGCAGAAAAAAGAAATGTATATTGGAGATGTTGTACTGGACATGTTGTCCACTCCTCGAGAAGTCCTCCAGTACCCCCAACAGTACACCGTTTTATTGTACCTCTGGACAAGCACACCCGATTCAACTTGTCAACTAATCATCAGGCCCTCTGAGTCGAATCAGGTATGTTTGTCCGGGGCTGCAACAGAAAATGTGTGTTGTTGTGGGTACTCAAGGACTGCTCTAGCCTGTCCCTAACCTCTTTACTCAGAACTCCTCACTCTCCACAGTCGACAGAGGCCCTTCTCACTCAGACTGCATGGGTCTGTTGCTTGATCTGACTCAGAGGCTGCGTTCCAAATGGCACCCTATTCCCTCTATAGTGCAGTGCACTACTTTTGACCAGAGACCATAGGGAACCGGCCAAAAGTAATGTACTACATAGGGAACAGGGTGCCATTTGAGACACAGTGCTGAGAGCCAGTGGCTGTGGCTGCCGCTCTATTACGGTAAATCTTGCTCAGTCTCTAGGGCTGGTAGAGTAAGAATATCACAGAGAGAGAGAGGCCAGCTGGACCAGGATCAATCAGACACACTGCCAGATAAGATCAACAACATTTTATGTATGCATTTCAGCAAGGTCTTTTACCTCTCTCTCTCTCTCTCTCTCTCTCTCTCTCTCCTGCTCTCTCTCTCTCTCTCTCTCTCCCCCCGCCACCCTCTCTCTCTCACCCCACCCCGCTCTCTCAGCCTCTCTTTTTCCTCCACAATTAATCACCTCTTTTTTTTGCAGAGCTCTTGTGCTTCTTGGCAGGGACCAGGAGAACTGGAGGCTTTGAGAAGGACTGCCGTGCCATCCTGTGGCGGTAATATCTGGGTGAGGCCACCACAATAGTTGACACCAGCTGTGAGTTGAGCTGTTGAGGGGCTAGCGTTTGGTTAATGACCACTTACTGACATGAGCCCTGTTACCTGTTACCCTTAACCCGTTACCCATTACCCGTGACCCGTGACCCATGACCCGTTAACCGTTACCCGTGACCCGTGACCCGTGACCCGTAACCTGTAACCCGTTACCCGTGACCCGTGACCCGTTACCCGTTACCGTATGATAAGTGAACACTGCTGTGGTCTGAAAAGAGCAAAGTGTTTTTTCAGCCCTATCGAGCTAAAGGCCCAGCAGGCCCACATAAAGACGAGGGGCTGAGGGTTGGGCATGGCTGAGGGGAAATAAGGAAACCTGTGACAAGGCCTTGGAATTCACAGAGTGGAGGACCGAACTGCAATATTTACACAGAGGCTACGTTCCAAATGGCACCCTACTCCCTATGGATCCTGGTTCAAAAGTGATGCACTATCTAGGGAATAGGGTGGTATTTGGGACACAGCCAAAGACAGAGAGGATGAATTTTACTGCTGACAACAGCGTACTACTGCATTATAGATTCCGAGCACACTCAGGGAGGGATACTGCACACAGAGGAGAAGCACTGTAGTTAAAACTCTGTCAAAGAGCTTGGCTGTGTCCCAAATAGCACCCTACTCCCTATGGGTCTCGGTCAAAAGTGATGCTTTTTATATAGGCAATGGGATGTAATTTGGGACCCTTTTCCGTCCACTGGAAATCTATCTGAATAAGAAGATGAACTGAAGTGTGTACTAATGTCTGTCACCATGAGACAGTGCATTCGGATAGTATTCAGACCCCTTGACTTTTTCCACATTTTGTTACATTACAGCCTTATTCTAAAATGGATTAAATAAATTTTTTACCTCAGCAATCTACACACAATACCCCATGATGACAAAGCGAAAAAAGGTTTTTAGACATTTTTGCAAATTTATAAAAAATAAAAAACTGAAATACCTTATTTACATAAGTATTCAGACCCTTTGCTATGAGACTCAAAATAGAACTCAGGTACATCCTGTTTCAATTGATCATCCTTGAGATGTTTCTACAACTTGATTGGAGTCCACCTGTGGTAAATTCAATTGATTGGAAATTATTTGGAAAGGCATACACCTGTCTAAGGTCCCACAGTTGACAGTGCATCTCAGAGCAAAAACCAAGCCATGAGGTCGAAGGAATTGTCTGTAGAGCTCCGAGATTGTGTTGAGGCGCAGATCTGGGGAAGGGTACCAAAAAATGTCTGCAGCATTGAAGGTCCCCAAGATAATAGTGGCCTCCATCATTCTTAAATGGAAGAAGTTTGGAACCATCAAGACTCTTCCTAGAGCTGGCCGCCCGGCCAAACTGAGCAATCGGGGGAGAAGGGACTTGGTCAGGGAGGTGACCAAGAACCTGATGGTCACTCTGACAGAGCGCTAGAGTTCCTCTGTGGAGATGGGAGAATCTCCCAGAAGGACAACCATCTCTGCAGCACTCCACCAATCAGGCCTTTATGGTAGTGGCCAGACGGAAACCACTCCTCAGGAAAAGGCACATGACAGCCGGCTTGGAGTTTGCCAAAAGGCACCTAAAGACTCTCAGACATTGAGAAACAAGATTCTCTGGTCTGATGAAACCAAGATTGAACTCTTTGGCCTGAATGCCAAGCGTCACGTCTGGGGAAACCTGGCACCATCTCTACGGTGAAGCATGGTAGTGGCAGCATCATGCTGTGGGGATGTTTTTCAGCAGCAGGGACTGGGAGACTAGTCAGGATCGAGGCAAAGATGAACGGAGCAAAGTACAGAGAGATCCATGATGAAAACCTGCTCCAGAGCGCTCAGGACCTCAGACTGGGGCGAAGGTTCACCTTCCAACAGCACAACAACCCTAAGTACACAGCCAAGACAACGCAGGAGTGGCTTCGGGACAAGTCTCTGAAAGTCCTTGAGTGGCCCAGCCAGAGCCCGGACTTGAACCCGATCGAACATCTCTGGAGAGATCAGAAAATAGCTGTGCAGCAATGCTCCCCATCCAACCTGACAGAGCTTGAGAGGATCTGCAGAGAGGAATGGGAGAAACGCCCCAAATACAGGTGTGCCAAGCTTGTAGCGTCATACCCAAGAAGACTCGAAGCTGTAATCGCTGCCAAAAGTGCTTCAAGAAAGTACTGTGTAAAGGGTCTGAATACTTATGTAAATGTAATATATTTCAGTTTTCAATTTTTTATACATTTGCAGACATTTCTAAAACCTGTATTTGCTTTGTCATTATGGGGTATTGTGTGTAGATTGATGAGGGGAAAAAACAATTTAATCCATTCTAGAATAAGGCTGTAACGCAGGGTTCTTCAATTCCGGTCCTGGAGGGCCGAAAACACCTCTGTTTTTCATCCTCTCCTTCTAATCAGGGGCTAATTCAGACCTGGGACACCAGGTGAGTGCAATTAACTACCAGGTAGAAATAAAAAACAGAAGTGTTTCGGCACTCCAGGACCAGAATTGAAGAACCCTGCTGTAACGTAACAAAATGTGGAAGGAATTTTGTGAAGGAATTGTGCAGGTGTCCTGTAGGACTTTATTTACCTCAAACGTATTACATCAACTTTAGTTTCCAAAATAAGGAATGATAAATAACCGGAGACAAAGACAGGTGAGGAAGGTTTGACATAGAAAAACAACTGCTACATCCTTCAAGGTTAATAATATAAAGGAGTATTTAAGAAGAGGAAGGGGTCAGTCTGTACCTCTGAGAGTGGTGCATCTGTCAGCACAGAGAAAAGCAGCCATGCCCGCTCACCTTTTTTTAATCTATTTTGGCCGGGGGAAAGGGCTGCTTTCGGGAATTCTTTGCTTTTTTTTTGGTCTGCCCTCTCCCGTGGAAAAGCCATGCCTTCTTGGGATTCCTAGATACACAAGGGCTAAAAGAAAGCCCTTATTGCTAGAGGGAGACCTTGAAGGTCACAGGAGTGAGGAAGAGACAGATAGGGAGAATCTTAAGCATGTCATCATGTGACAATGTACAATGTGCGTTGAAGATAAATATTGTGTTGTAGTGACAGCAAGTATCGCAACATGCCAAGGCAGTAGGAAATTTATACTATTTAGTTTTCCTCACTCATAGTAACCTCACTTCTAGCTTCAAACTGTTCTCCCGAACGTGATGGATAATATACATGGAACTGGGGGCGGGAGTTTCTAGCCCCCTCCTCAACATCTCTGGAGGAAAGTGAAGGTCTGTTTTTACTTTTTTTAGTCATCATTTAACATGATTCTTACCTTTCTTTTCCCTCTGGGCCAGAGTGATGGACGAAGGCCGGTCCTGAGTTTCACTTCGACAATAGTGGGTCTGAGAGACATGGGGTCGCATCACAAATGGCACCCTATTCCCTACATAGTGCACTACTTTGGTCAAATGAGGTGCACTATGTAGGGAATAGGGTGTCATTTGGGAGCTGAGGATCATGTTGTGTCCAACACAGTGTATTCTTAAGCCAGGCTTCCCCAAATATTTCACCAATAAAAAATACTAATTATAAAATAATGTATCTTTCGTCTCTCTCTGTGTTTTCATAATCTTCCGTCAATTCACAAGTGGCTGAATATCACCGGAGAAATCATCCGAGCGAGTGAAACGGAGCCCCTCTGTCTCAGTTTGTGTAGCCCATGTATCTGATGCGGTCTGGACCAAAAGAGTATGACATTATGCCGCAGTAGAATTTGATTGATTGATGCCAGCAAGAATTTGGCCTCGCTTGACAAAAAAATATATAAAATAATTAGCCAATCAGCATTGAGCTGAGCTCAACTGTGGGCTGTCCTGGCGCAGCAAAACGCCCCCCAAGGGAGGCCAGTTTGGATTTGGCTTCAGACCAATCAAATCACTTCCTAAGCAAAACGTCATTTTCAGAAAAACGTGTCTGTTTCTGGTCTGCTTGTGTTGATGGCCTGCAGTAGCTAGCTTGCTAAATCGGCCCTTTCCTAAGCCATGGATGGAGATGGGGATTTGGACTTCTGGTTTTGACTTAATTCTCTGTACAGGCCATTGATTATGACGGCGATGCTGATCTAACCATAAATTCATATATTGTGCCACTGGCCTGAGATGATTGAAGTTTAATGTGTAGCCTAGATAGCTAACTTAGCTGGTTCATTGTTGCCTATGCCAGGAAGTTAGGCTAGCAAGCATTTTAGCTAGGTAGCCTATGACAACAAAAACTAAAAGTGTACTGTATGACTGAGCCACGCACACACGCACACACACACACACACACACACACACACACACACACATACACACACACACACACACACATGCACACACACACACACACACACACACACACAACACACACACACACACACACACACACACACACACACACACACACACACACACACACACACACAGAGAGAGAGTACCATGGACAGCCACATGATATTTAGCAACATTGATTGGACTAAATAGTTTTTGGTATCTTTAAGTTTGTTTTCAGAGTATTAAACTAAGCATATATATATATAGCCTTGTTGATTTGATGATGTTTAAGTTGAAATGGTGCTGGAACAGTGGAGGCAGTGCTCCTGTTGTCTTTGTGCCGACTTGCGATAACTCTGTGGGTCTAAATCAGTAGTTGTTTTAGTAAACTGTTGAAAACGTTTAACGTGCTTGACCGTGCTGCAGGTCACATAACTGTTTGTGTGCAATATTTGCTTTGTGGACAGATTTGGGATGAAAACGTATGTGTAGTTGAATTTATTCTGCACACTGTATGACTGTTGTCTTTTTGTTGTCACGGCCTTATTGTTTATCACAGTAGCATATGAACGAATGGGTTATAGATCAAACAACGCAATTATCACAACATAGGTTGTAATTATTATTATTATTATTATTATTATTAATATGGCTTTTTTACAGGTATGGCTTCCTCAGTGATTTTACCCACGCACCGCTACTGGTTCAACAGCAACACAGTCAGGCTACGTCCCAAATGGCACCCTATTCCCTACATAGTGCACTACTTTTGACCAGAGCCCAATGGGCACTCGTCAAAAGTAGTGCACTATATACAGTGAGGGATGAAAAAGTATTTGATCCCCTGCTGATTTTGTACGTTTGCCCACTGACAAAGAAATGATCAGTCTATAATTTTAATGGTAGGTTTATTTTAACAGTGATAGACAGAATAACAACAAAAAAATCCAGAAAAACGCATGTCAAAAATGTTATAAATTGATTTGCATTTTAATGAGGGAAAGAAGTATTTGACCCCCTCTTAATCAGAAAGATTTCTGGCTCCCAGGTGTCTTTTATACAGGTAACGAGCTGAGATTAGGAGCACACTCTTAAAGGGAGTGCTCCTAATCTCAGCCTGTTACCCGTATAAAAGACACCTGTCCACAGAAGAAATCAATCAATCAGATTCCAAACTCTCCACCATGGCCAAGACCAAAGAGCTCTCCAAGGATGTCAGGGACAAGATTGTAGACCTACACAAGGCTGGAATGGGCTACAAGACCATCGCCAAGCAGCTTGGTGAGAAGGTGACAACAGTTGGTGCGATTATTCGCAAATGGAAGAAACACAAAAGAACTGTCAATCTCCCTCGGCCTGGGGCTCCATGCAAGATCTCACCTCGTGGAGTTGCAATGGTCATGAGAACGGTGAGGAATCAGCCCAGAACTACACGGGAGGATCTTGTCAATGATCTCAAGGCAGCTGGGACCATAGTCACCAAGAAAACAATTGGTAACACACTACGCCGTGAAGGACTGAAATCCTGCAGCGCCCACAAGGTCCCCCTGCTCAAGAAAGCACTTATACAGAACGTCTGAAGTTTGCCAATGAACATCTGAATGATTCAGAGGAGAACTGGGTGAAAGTGTTGTGGTCAGATGAGACCAAAATCGAGCTCTTTTGCATCAACTCAACTCGCCGTGTTTGGAGGAGGAGGAATGCTGCCTATGACCCCAAGAACACCATCCCCACCGTCAAACATGGAGGTGGAAACATTATGCTTTGGGGGTGTTTTTCTGCTAAGGGGACAGGACAACTTCACCGCATCAAAGGGACGATGGACGGGGCCATGTACCGTCAAATCTTGGGTGAGAACCTCCTTCCCTCAGCCAGGGCATTGAAAATGGGTCGTGGATGGGTATTCCAGCATGACAATGACCCAAAACACACGGCCAAGGCAACAAAGGAGTGGCTCAAGAAGAAGCACATTAAGGTCCTGGAGTGGCCTAGCCAGTCTCCAGACCTTCATCCCATAGAAAATCTGTGGAGGGAGCTGAAGGTTTGAGTTGACAAACGTCAGCCTCGAAACCTTAATGACTTGGAGAAGATCTGCAAAGAGGAGTGGGACAAAATCCCTCCTGAGATGTGTGCAAACCTGGTGGCCAACTACAAGAAACGTCTGACCTCTGTGATTGCCAACAAGGATTTTGCCACCAAGTACTAAGTCATGTTTTGCAGAGGGGTCAAATACTTATTTCCCTCATTAAAATGCAAATCAATTCATAACATTTTTGACATGCATTTTTCTGGATTTGTTTTGTTGTTATTCTGTCTCTCACTGTTCAAATAAACCTTCCATTAAAATTATAGACTGATCATGTCTTTGTCAGTGGGCAAACGTACAAAATCAACAGGGGATCAAATACGTTTTTTTCCCTCACTGTAGGTAGTATGGTCTTTCCAACATCGTACAGCCTAGAGGGAGCCCTGTGAAAGGGCTACGATGGTCCCAATGCTGCAGAGAGAAGTCACTAGATGTGTGTCAGAGTGACTCTCAAAAGCATGGACTAAAGCGTGGGTTCATCGCAACTCTGACTGCCTAAGAAAAGCTTGTTCAACATCAACAGTGTGGATGACATAGACTCACAGAGGGGGGGGACCCGGGCGTGTGTGCTGGGCCCACGAAGAACCACAGATAAGTTATTATTACCTGTGTACCAGCCGGCTGCACAAAAAAACAACGAACTATCCCTCCATCTCGTTCGGCTTGGGTGACACAAATGATTTAGCAGGTTGAGAAAACAACACTGGCGTTACGGGATCCCAAAAGCCCTCGTGTGTGTCTTTTCCCAGCAAACCTGTACAGTATAACAACAGAAGTGGACTCGGGAACAAGGGAGTGAGGGACAGTTAAAGACAGGGAGACGGGTCAGAGGTCACACAGAGATGTTGTAAGAGATTACATAATGCGGCCGGGTTTCATTCATATAGTGTAGCGGAGGTGGAGGAGGTGGAGGAGGAGGAGGAGGAGGAGGAGGAGGAGGAGGAGGAGGAATGAAGAAAGACCATGTGTCTTTAGCCTCAGCTTCCCACTAGTTTTCTCTCATCTCTGGGTTCCCATCAGGCCCTGGCTGCAGAGAGAGAGAGAGAGCGAGAGAGAGAGAGAGAGAGAGAGAGAGAGAGAGAGAGAGAGACAGAGAGAGAGCATATTCCACGGCGACTCAAAGGGGGAATCCTGGCATCTGGATCACGTTAGAGGGAATCTGTGTTGATCTGGCGTGGAGAACAAGGCGGAAAAAACAGGCCAACTGACCGCAAGGCGAGCTGGTGCTGATGGACCACGGTCCGGGATGGTCCGGTCACGGTCCCACAGGGGTGAGGGGGTGGAGGGTTAGGAGGGTTAGGAGGGGTGACTGTGTCGGGGGAATCCGTCTCTTCTCCGTCTCTTCTGCCAAGTGTTCATAAAAAGCTGGACATTGTTTCCAGGCCGGTGTGAGAAAGCGGGTCAGGTAGGGCTTGCCAGTGGTCAAAACAATGGCACCAATGGCACCACCACTCCGTGTGGGGGGAGCTGGGGAGGATTGGGCCTAAGCCGGGTACAGTTGATCTCTCCCCAGTGTCACTGGAAACACTGACGACGCCGCCGCCGCCGGCTCGCTCCCAGGAACATGAGAGCTCCTGATGGTGGGAGAAGATGACAGATGACATTTATCATCCTCAATGTTTTGGTAACCTAGCCAACGACAAAAGCTTTTTTAATAGTGTTTCCATTGTTTATGTTTAGAAATACATAAATCAAGTTCATAAGTTCACTGCCCACAATAGCATCTACATCAATGTAGGTTTGTCTTTTGTATCATTTAGCTAGTTAGTTCCTCAATATTAAAACCCTAAACTTTCACTGACTCTCTGTCTCTGAATTATCCACAGGGTAACTGTCATCTTGTGAGTCTGAAAATGGACACTTAATTGTAAGTATCAATCTGAAGTTCATTGACATTTGTCACGACCTGATTAGGTCGGGCTACCTGATTTGGTCAGGGTGCATTGTAGCTAAGCCTTACCCTAACTCTTCTCCTAACCTTAACCTAATTCTCCTAACCTGCCACGTGAATTCACCTAACCTGGCACGTTAATTCACCTAACCTGCTACGTTAATTATCCTAACCTGGTACGTTAATTCACCTAACCTGCTATGTTAATTATCCTAACCTGCCACGTTAATTCACCTAACCTGCTACGTTAATTATCCTAACCTGCTACGTTAATTATCCTAACCTGCTACGTTAATTATCCTAACCTGGCACGTTAATTCACCTAACCTGCTACGTTAATTATCCTAACCTGCCACGTTAATTCACCTAACCTGCTACGTTAATTATCCTAACCTGCTACGTTAATTATCCTAACCTGCTACGTTAATTATCCTAACCTGCTACGTTAATTATCCTAACCTGGTACGTTAATTATCCTAACCTGCTACGTTAATTATCCTAACCTGCTACGTTAATTATCCTAACCTGCTACGTTAATTCACCTAACCTGCTACGTTAATTATCCTAACCTGCTACGTTAATTATCCTAACCTGCTACGTTAATTATCCTAACCTGCTACGTTAATTATCCTAACCTGCTACGTTAATTCACCTAACCTGCTACGTTAATTATCCTAACCTGCTACGTTAATTATCCTAACCTGCTACGTTAATTATCCTAACCTGCTACGTTAATTATCCTAACCTGCCACGTGAATTCACCTAACCTGTAGTTCACCTAACCTGCGACTGGGGCAGACGGAACCATTGCTAACAGTGGACAATTACATTGATGGAAGTTACAATCTATCTGCAATATTAAAGCTGATCTAGCCCCTTCAAAAAAATAAATACTAAATAATAATAATACTAAAAATACAGTGGAGCCCAACCAAATCAGGTAGCCCGATCTCATTGGGTAGTCACACATTAACCAAATCAGGTAGCCCGATCTCATTGGGTAGTCACACATTAACCAAATCAGGTAGCCCGATCTCATTGGGTAGTCACGCATTAACCAAATCAGGTAGCCCGATCTCATTGGGTAGTCACACATTAACCAAATCAGGTAGCCCGATCTCATTGGGTAGTCACAGATTAACCAAATCAGGTAGCCCGATCTCATTGGGTAGTCACACATTAACCAAATCAGGTAGCCCGATCTCATTGGGTAGTCACACATTAACCAAATCAGGTAGCCCGATCTCATTGGGTAGTCACACATTAACCAAATCAGGTAGCCCGATCTCATTGGGTAGTCACACATTAACCAAATCAGGTAGCCCGATCTCATTGGGTAGTCACACATTAATCCCTAATTCTTCCTAACTTGGGTGGATTTTTTTCACTGACTCTCTGTCACATTATTCTCAGGGTAACTGTCAACTTATTTAAAGACCTTATTTTCACATACAGATGCTAAGTGCACAGAGGTAATTTGTACATTATATTTCGTTTTTCGGATACGACCTTCAAGTGACTTTCTGAGCCAACAAAGGTGAACAATAGATTGTTTTTAGTCTTAATTGTTGTGACTTGTTTCTATTGCATTTGACATGCATTTAATTACATTTCTTACACATACGGTACAGTGCCTTGCAAAAGTATTCTACCCCCTTGGCGTTTTTTCCTATTTTGTTGCATTAAAACCTGTAATTTAAATGGATTTTTATTTGGATTTCATGTAATGGACATACACAAAATAGTCCAAATTGGTGAAGTGAAATGAAACAAATAACTTGTTTCAAAGAATTCTAAAAAAGTATATATCGGAAAAGTGATGCGTGCATATGTATTCACCCCCTTTGCTATGAAGCCCCTAAATAAGATCTGGTGCAACCAATTACCTTCAGAAGTCACATAATGAGTTCAATAAAGCCCACCTGTGTGCAATCTAAGTGTCACATGATCTCAATAGATATACACCTGTTCTGGAAGGCCCCAGAGTCTGCAGCACCACTAAGCAAGGGGCACCACCAAGCAAGCGGCACCAAGAAGACCAAGGAGCTCTCCAAACAGGTCAGGAACAAAGTTGTGGAGAAGTACAGATCAGGGTTGGGTTATAAAAAAATATCAGAAACTTTGAACATCCCACGGAGCACCATTAAATACATTTTTTTTTTATGGAAAGAATATGGCACCATAACAAACCTGCCAAGAGAGGGCCGCCCACCAAAACTCACGGACCAGGCAAGGAGGGCATTAATCAGAGAGGCAACAAAGAGACCAAAGATAACCCTGAAGGAGCTGCAAAGCTCCACAGCGGAGATTGAAGTATCTGTCCATAGGACCACTTTAAGCCGTACACTCCACACAGCTGGGCTTTACGGAAGAGTGGCCAGAAAAAAGCCATTGCTTAAAGAAAAAAATAAGCAAACACGTTTGGTGTTCTCCAAAAGGCTTGTGGGAGACTCCCCAAACATATGGAAGAAGATACTTTGGTCAGATGAGACTAAAATTGAGCTTTTTGGCCATCAAGGAAAACGCTATGTCTGGCGCAAACCCAACACCTCTCATCACCCCGAGAACACCATCCTCACAGTGAAGCATGGTGGTGGCAGCATCATGCTGTGGGGATGTTTTTCATCGGCAGGGACTGGGAAACTGGTCAGAATTTAAGGATTGATCGATAGCGCTAAATACAGGGAAATTCTGCAAAAGCAACACTCGAGTGGTGTAAGGGGAACATTTAAATGTCTTGGAATGGCCTAGTCAAAGCCCAGACCTCAATCCAATTGAGAATCTGTGGTATGACTTAAAGATTGCTGTACACCAGCGAAACCCATCCAACTTGAAGGAGCTGTAGCAGTTTTGCCTTGAAGAATGGGCAAAAATCCCAGTGGCTAGATGTGCCAAGCTTATAGAGACATACCCCAAGAGACTTGCAGCTGTAATTGCTGCAAAAGGTGGCTCTACAAAGTATTGACTTTGGGGGGGGGGGGGGGGGGGTGAATAGTTATGCATGCTCAAGTTTTCAGTTTTTTTGTCTTATTTCTTGTTTGTTTCACAATAAAAAATTATTTGGATCTTCAAAGTGGTAGGCATGTTGTGTAAATCAAATGATACCAACCCCCCAAAAATCCATTTTAATTCCAGGTTATAAGGAAACAAAATAGGAAAAGTGCGAAGGGGGTGAATACATTTGCAAGCCACTGTACATCACCATATATTATGAACTATGTATTATTCATACATACAAATATATGTATTATTCATATATAAATATATTGACCATAAAAAATAATGCATGCTGTTAAATATATTGTAAACAAATACATGTAAATATATGAATAGCACATGAATGGTAAATGCATACTACCACATATGGATAAGTAATACATATAAAAATATATTTATATGTCAAAAATATTAAAACATATTCAAAAACTCCCAAAATCGAACATGTTCATGTTTTTATGAAATATGGACGTACACTACCGGTCAAAAGTTTTAGAACACCTACTCATTCAAGGGTTTTTCTTTATTTTTACTATTTTCTACAATGTAGAATTATAGTGAAGACATCAAAACAATGAAATAACATAGCTTTGCACACTCTTGGCATTCTTTCAACCAGCTTTACCTGGAATGCTTTTCCAACAGTCTTGAAGGAGTTCCGACATATGCTGAGCACTTGTTGGCTGCTTTTCCTTCACTCTGCGGTACGACTCATCCCAAACCATCTCAATTTGGTTGAGGTCGAGGGATTGCCACTGGCCAGTGTGTCTATGTACAGTGAGGGAAAAAAGTATTTGATCCCCTGCTGATTTTGTATGTTTGCCCACTGACAAAGACATGATCAGTCTATAATTTTAATGGTAGGTTTATTTGAACAGTGAGAGACAGAATAACAACAAAAACATCCAGAAAAACACATGTCAAAAATGTTATGAATTGATTTGCATTTTAATGAGGGAAATAAGTATTTGACCCCTCTGCAAAACATGACTTAGTACTTGGTGGCAAAACCCTTGTTGGCAATCACAGAGGTCAGACGTTTCTTGTAGTTGGCCACCAGGTTTGCACACATCTCAGGAGGGATTTTGTCCCACTCCTCTTTGCAGATGGCTAGGCCACTCCAGGACCTTAATGTGCTTCTTCTTGAGCCACTCATTTGTTGCCTTGGCCGTGTGTTTTGGGTCATTGTCATGCTGGAATACCCATCCACGACCCATCCACTTTTATACAGGTAACAAACTGAGATTAGGATCACTCCCTTTAAGAGTGTGCTCCTAATCTCAGCTCGTTACCTGTATAAAAGACACCTGGGAGACAGAAATCTTTCTGACTGAGAGGGGGTCAAATACTTGTTTCTCTCATTAAAATGCAAATCAATTTATAACATTTTTGACATGCGTTTTTCTGGATTTTTCTGTTGTTATTCTGTCTCTCACTGTTCAAATAAACCTACCATTATAATTATAGACTGATCATGTCTTTGTCAGTGGGCAAACGTACAAAATCAGCAGGGGATCAAATACAGTGGGGACTGTGAAGAGACACAAAGAAAGGTATAGACACATACATATGCAGACATTGTGATATTGTTGTATGGTGGTATTAAACATTTTGTATTGTGGATATGTAGTGGTATAATAATATTATATGATGTACTGTTTTATCTTTTATTTTCTATGTAATGTAAGTGCTTTAATATGTTTGGACCCCAGGAATAGTAATGGGGATCCCTAAGAAATACAAAATACAAATACTTATGTAATTTTGATATTTCAGTTATATATTTTTTATACATTTGCAAAACTTTCTAAAACCTGTTTTGCTTTGTCATTATGGGGTATTGTGTGTAGATTGATGAGGGGAAAAAACAATTTAATCAATTTTAGAATAAGGCTGTAACTTAACAAAATGTGGAAAAAGTCAAGGGGTCTGAATACTTTCCAAATGCACTGTATGTCAATATATTTGGTTTCGGTATGGGAATAGCAACTTGTGATAAGTTATTTCACAATGTTTACGGTTGAAACTTCATACCTCATAGTTGGAGGAATATGTATTGATGGTGTATTGTGTGAGATTTATGGATTTGCTGATATCTCAGCTGAAAGATGCAGTGATGGTTTAGGTCCCAGTAAATGGAGGAGAATGCCAAACAGCTGCATTGAGAGTGATAAAGCGCTAGCTATTACGTCCGTGAGGGAGTTGAGAAAAAACAAAGGACAAGTCTCACCGACCTGGATGAATATCAGCCTCTCTGGGCGCGTCCCCAATGACACACTATAGCCTTATAGGCTCTGGCCAAAATAGTGCACTAAATAGGGAATAGGGTGTCATTTGGGACACAGACAGAGAGGTTGATATTCATCCAGCTCTGTAAAATGTCTCCTGAGACCCTGGGTGGAGCTGATGACAGAATTTCTTGCAGAATGTAAAATGAAACATTTCTCCATTATTCCCCCATAACTGAAAATAAATCCATACTTATTGTGATCTAGAAAGTAGACGAAGAGACTGGAGACCTATACAGCACTACCTAGGGATGGTGTTGAGTGTATATGTCAGCAAGTAAGTAAAGAAAGGGAGGATTTTGAGTTTAAGAGTTGAGGGGATTTAAGGCTTGGTCTGTGTCCCAAATGGCACACTATACCCTGTGTAGGGGCACTACTTTTAAACAGAGCCCTATGCGCCCTGGTCAAAAGTAGTGTGCTACATAGGGAATAGGGTGCCATTTAGAACGCATTCTTGATCTGAAGTTCCAGGCGTGAACAAGAGATAGCAGAGCCAGAGTGCAGTTAACGGATGGAGCCAGCCAGGGCGTTGTCCCATTCACTAGGGACGCGTCCCAAATGGCACCCTATTCCCTATGTAGTGCACTACTCTGTTAAGGGGTTTGAAGCCAAGCCTGTACTGAGACTGAGCTGGGCTCTTAGCCCTGACACGGGGTGCCCAGAGACTGAGCCGGGCTCTTAGCCCTGACATGGGGCGCCCAGAGACTGAGCCGGGCTCTTAGCCCTGACATGGGGCGCCCAGAGACTGAGCCGGGCTCTTAGCCCTGACATGGGGCGCCCAGAGACTGAGCCGGGCTCTTAGCCCTGACATGGGGCGCCCAGGGGCCCTAGCCGGTCTGTATGGGCCAATGCTCCTCTCCGCTCCACCATCACCAACCGTGACCGACATCTGCAACCTATTGCACCCCCTAATTATCCTCAGGTGAACCTCATGGAAAATGCGAGACAAGCCATTGGAATGTAAACACATAACCCAATGGAATGCCCATTGATGTTCATTATTTTGTACGCATGCAGTAGAGGCATTAGAAGCTGTTCTGGCTTGTGGTGGCCCAATGCCATATTAAGACACTTTATGTTGGTGTTTCCTTTATTTTTGGCAGTTACCTGTAACTCTTTTCAGTTAGCATGTCTCTCTGTTATTAAACGTGTTTTACATTTATATTTTAGTCATTTAGCAGACGCTCTTATCCAGAGCCACTTACAGTTAGTGCATCCATCTTAACGTAGCTAAGTGGGACAACCACATATCACAGTCATAGTAAGTACATTTTTCCTCAGTAAAGTAGCTATCAGCAGAGTCAGAGCTAGCGTAAGTGTTAGTTCACGAAAGCCTTTTTTTTTTGGTGGCACGCTGTGGGATTATCTACGATACCCTTTTGAAGAGGCAGGGTTTCAGATGTTTTCTGAAAATGGGCAGGGACTCTGCTGTCCTAGCTTCAGGGGGAAGTTGGTTCCACCATTGTGGGGCCAGGACAAAGAAGAGCTTGGACTGGGCTGAGCGGGAGCTGCCTTCCTGTAGTGTTGGGAGGGCCAAGAGACCAGAGGTGGCAGAACGGAGTGCTCGGGTTGGGGTGCAGGGTTTTAGCATAGCCTGAAGGTAGGGAGGGGCAGTTCCTCTTGCTGCTCTGTAGGCAAGTACCATGGTCTTGTAGTGGATGTGAGCTTCAACTGGAAGCTAGTGGAGTGTACTGAGGAGCGGGGTGACATGGGAGAACTTGGGAAGGTTGAACACCAGGCAGGCTGCAGCGTTCTGGATCAGTTGCAGAGGTTTGATGGCACAAGCGGGGAGCCCAGCCAACAGCGAGTTGCAGTAGTCCAGACGGGAGATGACAAGCGCTTGGATTAGGACCTGCGCCACTTCCTGTGTGAGGTAGGGTCATACTCTACGGATGTTGTAAAGCATTAACGAGTCACTGCTTTGATGTTTGCAGAGAACAAATGGGTGTTGTCCAGGGTCACGCCAAGGTTATTTGCGCTCTGGGAGGGGGACACTGTGAAGTTGTCAACCGTGATGGAGAGGTGTTGGAGCGGGCAGGCCTTCCCCAGGAAGAGCAGCTCCGTCTTGTCGAGTGTTGAGCTTGAGGTGGTAGGCCTACATCCAAGCTGAGATATCTGCCAGGTATGCAGAGATTCGATTTTAGTAATTTTAGCAGACGCTCTTATCCGGAGCTACTTACGGTAGTGAGTGCATACATTTTCATACTTTAGTTCATGCTCTACCAACTGAGCTACACAGGACTACACGTGTCAGAAGGGGAGAAGGAGAAAAGCAGTTGAGTGTCATCCACATAGCAATGATAGGAGAGACCATGTGAGGATATGACGGGGCCGAGTGACTTAGTGTATAGAGAGAAGAGGAGAGGGCCTAGAACCGAGCCCTGGGGGACACCAGTAGTGAGAGCATGTGGTGCAGACACAGATCCTCTCCACGTCACCTGGTAGGAGCGACCTGCCAGGTAGGACGCAATCCAAGAGTGTGCAGAGCCTGAGACGCCCAGCCCTGAGAGGGTGGAGAGGAGGATCTGATGGTTCACGGTGTCGAAGGCAGCAGATAGATCTAGGAGGGTGAGAACAGAGGAGAGAGAGTTAGCTTTGGCAGAGCGGAGAGCCTCCGTGACACAGAGGAGAGCAGTCTCAGTTGAATGATCCGTCTTGAAGCCTGACTGGTTCGAGTCAAGAAGATCGTTCTGAGAGAGATAGGGAGAGTTGGTCAGAGACAGCACACTCAAGTGTTTTGGAAAGAAAGGAAAGAAGGGACACCAGTCTGTCGTTTTTGACGTCAGAGGAGTCGAGTGTTGGTTTCTTGAAGAGGGGATTGACTCTGGCCATTTTGAAGTAAACTTGATTTTGCAAGCGTCACGTTTTGGTGTGTGTTTAGGTGGTTCCCCTCGTGATGCTCGCACTGGCTGGCGCTGGCTTGTCATGCAAAAGATACATAAGAAGCATATTCCACTCTGATTTTGCGGACATGTTTGTTCATGGTACACCGACTGCAAAATAATAAGGCAACCACTTGTATGTGTACGCATGGGCACAATAGCTAATTCCACCTGCAGTCCAGCTGTACTTGTTTCTGTCTCAAATGGCACCCTGTCCCCTGGTCATAAGTAGTGCATTATATAGGGAATAGGGTGCCATTTGAAAGTATCCCTGGTTATGTTGGCAATGTGCCTTCCCCATTGCAAAAAGCTACTGATTTCCAAACCACTGCCAGAATCTTCCTGGCATTACAAAACAAGCCATTCTAGAGGAATGTGCACAACACAACAATTCCAAATGCTGAAGCAATTATGGTGTGTCAACAGGGATGCTGAATCCGTCATCGGAGCCTCCCTGTATACCCAGGCCAAGGATTAAACATGCTCAGGCATTCAAGACAGACAGGGAGGAGAGTGTATAGTACGGTGGTGGAGCTCTGCTACACCAACCACAACATGGTAGGGGTCTGATGTGTGTAAGAGCAGAAGCCCAACCAGGTAGGGGTCTGATGTGTATTAGAGCAGAAACCCAACCAGGTAGGGATATGATGTGTAAGAGCAGAAACCCAACCAGGTAGGGGTCTGATGTGTATTAGAGCAGAACCCCAACCAGGTAGGAGTCTGATGTGTATTAGAGCAGAAGCCCAACCAGGTAGGGGTCTGATGTGTATTAGAGCAGAAACCCAACCAGGTAGGGGTCTGATGTGTATTAGAGCAGAAACCCAACCAGGTAGGGGTCTGATGTGTATTAGAGCAGAAACCCAACCAGGTACTGTAGGTACCTGCACATTTATATACAAAGAGGCTCGCTTGGTAGTGCAAGATGCATTTGGCTTTGTCTCAATGCAATCTTCTGAGAACCGGTTTTAATTTAATTTAATAGGCCTGGGTCTCCACTTATCTTGGTTTGCGTTCAACTGAATAAGGATCATTTACATTGCCACATTGGACCAGTTTTAAATGACTCAAACTAAGTTCATGTAACTCTGAAAAATTAGAGTAGATCAAGTAAGTATGCTTAAATCAAAACCATGGATGTTAAATCATGATCATGTGGTCCCTTGTTCGTAATAGTGTTTATATATGAATTACTTAATGTGCAGCAGGGTAAAATGAAAACAGAAATAACCCCTGGCAGCAGGTCGCCTGGCAGCAGGTCTGCTGGCAGCAGGAATGACAGCTTGTGTGTTATGTGTTATGTTTTACATTTCTGTGTATGTAATGTTTTAGTTCCAGATTTGTAACGGGTGATGAGGAAGTGGGGCTGCAGCTGGATCTAATTCAAGCCTGGACGTTTGGAGAGAGAGGGGGGGGGGGGGGGGACTTCATTCCAAATGGCACCATATTCCCTATTTAGTGCACTACTTTAAACCAGGGCCCATAGGGTAGTGCGTGCCATTTGGGACACACTCCTGCGTTCCTCCATATTGGGGGAAACCTGCCTGGGCCTAGCTGCTTTAGCCAGTCTCCACTCTGTTCTGAATCCACCAGCTAGCCTGGTAAGTAATCAAGACGTCCACTGACTAAATAGAGCAGGGCACTCTACCCCTTTTATTTCCCTTCTCATGCACCCCGTTGCTGCAGAAAGATAAATGGATGATTAAAGCTGGCAGCAATAAGATGCTGCCATTAGCTGTCCTGTGAGTCAGCCAATAAGATGCTGCCATTAGCTGTCCTGTGAGTCAGCCGATAAGATGCTGCCATTAGCTGTCCTGTGAGTCAGCCAATAAGATGCTGCCATTAGCTGTCCTGTGAGTCAGCCAATAAGAGGCTGCCATTAGCTGTCCTGTGAGTCAGCCAATAAGAGGGAAGAGGAATAGCACACTTAATGTGTGAAAATAAGACAACAAATCAAACAGCAGAAAAATCCATTGGTACAGTTTATGGTCTACTGTTGACAGTGAAAACAGAGTGAGGGGGGAAAGTATTTGATCCCCTGCTGATTTTCTACGTTTGCCCACTGACAAAGAAATGATCAGTCTATAATTTTAATGGTAGGTTTATTTGAACAGTGAGAGACAGAATAACAACAAAAAAATCCAGAAAAATGTAAAAAATTTAATAAATTGATTTGTATTTTAATGAGGGAAATAAGTATTTGACCCCCTCTCAATCAGAAAGATTTCTGTCTCCCAGGTGTCTTTTATACAGGTAACGAGCTGAGATTAGGAGCACACTCTTAAAGGGAGTGCTCCTAATCTCAGCTTGTTACCTGTATAAAAGACACCTGTCCACAGAAGCAATCAATCAATCAGATTCCAAACTCTCCACCATGGCCAAGACCAAAGAGCTCTCCAAGGATGTCAGGGACAAGATTGTAGACCTACACAAGGCTGGAATGGGCTACAAGACCATCGCCAAGCAGCTTGGTGAGAAGGGGACAACAGTTGGTGCGGTTATTCGCAAATGGAAGAAACACAAAAGAACTGTCAATCTCCCTCGGCCTGGGGCTCCATGCAAGATCTCACCTCGTGGAGTTGCAATGATCATGAGAACGGTGAGGAATCAGCCCAGAACTACACGGGAGGATCTTGTCAATGATCTCAAGGCAGCTGGGACCATAGTCACCAAGAAAACAATTGGTAACACACTACGCCGTGAAGGACTGAAATCCTGCAGCGCCCGCAAGGTCCCCCTGCTCAAGAAGGCACATATACAGGCCCATCTGAAGTTTGCCAATTAACATCTGAATGATTCAGAGGAGAACTGGGTGAAAGTGTTGTGGTCAGATGAGACCAAAATCGAGCTCTTTGGCATCAACTCAACTCGCCGTGTTTGGAGGAGGAGGAATGCTGCCTATGACCCCAAGAACACCATCCCCACCGTCAAACATGGAGGTGGAAACATTATGCTTTGGGGGTGTTTTTCTGCTAAGGGGACAGGACAACTTCACCTCATCAAAGAGACGATGGACGGGGCCATGTACCGTCAAATCTTGGGTGAGAACCTCCTTCCCTCAGCCAGGGCATTGAAAATGGGTCGTGGATGGGTATTCCAGCATGACAATGACCCAAAACACACGGCCAAGGCAACAAAGGAGTGGCTCAAGAAGAAGCACATTAAGGTCCTGGAGTGGCCTAGCCAGTCTCCAGACCTTAATCCCATAGAAAATCTGTGGAGGGAGCTGAAGGTTCGAGTTGCCAAATGTCAGCCTCGAAACCTTAATGACTTGGAGAAGATCTGCAAAGAGGAGTGGGACAAAATCCCTCCTGAGATGTGTGTAAACCTGGTGGCCAACTACAAGAAACGTCTGACCTCTGTGATTGCCAACAAGGGTCTTGCCACCAAGTACTAAGTCATTTTTGCAGAGGGGTCAAATACTTATTTCCCTCATTAAAATACAAATCAATTTATAACATTTTTTACATGCATTTTTCTGGATTTTTTTGTTGTTATTCTGTCTCTCACTGTTCAAATAAACCTACCAAAAAATGATAGACTGATCATGTCTTTGTCAGTGGGCAAATGTACAAAATCAGCAGGGGATCAAATACTTAATTCCCTCACTGTATATGGTCTACTGTTGACAGTGAAAACAGAGCACATGTATATGGTCTACTCTTGACAGTGAAAACAGAGCACATGTATATGGTCTACTGTTGACAGTGAAAACAGAGCCCATGTATATGGTCTACTGTTGACAGTGAAAACAGAGCACATGTACAGTGGGGAAAAAAAGTATTTAGTCAGCCACCAATTGTGCATGTTCTCCCACTTAAAAAGATGAGAGAGGCCTGTAATTTTCATCATAGGTACACGTCAACTATGACAGACAAAATGAGAAAAAAAAATCCAGAAAATGACATTGTAGGATTTTTAATTAATTTATTTGCAAATTATGGTGGAAAATAAGTATTTGGTCAATAACAAAAGTTTCTCAATACTTTGTTATATACCCTTTGTTGGCAATGACACAGGTCAAACATTTTCTGTAAGTCTTCACAAGGTTTTCACACACTGTTGCTGGTATTTTGGCCCATTCCTCCATGCTGATCTCCTCTAGAGCAGTGATGTTTTGGGGGTGTCGCTGGGCAACACAGACTTTCAACTCCCTCCAAAGATTTTCTATGGGGTTGAGATCTGGAGACTGGCTAGGCCACTCCAGGACCTTGAAATGCTTCTTACGAAGCCACTCCTTCGTTGCCCGGGCGTTGTGTTTGGGATCATTGTCATGCTGAAAGACCCAGCCACGTTTCATCTTCAATGCCCTTGCTGATGGAAGGAGCTATTCACTCAAAATCTCACGATACATGGCCCCATTCATTCTTTCCTTTACACGGATCAGTCGTCCTGGTCCCTTTGCAGAAAAACAGCCCCAAAGCATGATGTTTCCACCCCCATGCTTCACAGTAGGTATGGTGTTCTTTGGATGCAACTCAGCATTCTTTGTCCTCCAAACACGACGAGTTTTTACCAAAAAGTTATATTTTGGTTTCATCTGACCATATGACATTCTCCCAATCCTCTTCTGGATCATCCGAATGCACTCTAGCAAACTTCAGACGGGCCTGGACATGTACTGGCTTAAGCAGGGGGACACGTCTGGCACTGCAGGATTTGAGTCCCTGGCGGCGTAGTGTGTTACTGATGGTAGGCTTTGTTACTTTGGTCCCAGCTCTCTGCAGGTCATTCACTAGGTCCCCCCGTGTGGTTCTGGGATTTTTGCTCACCGTTCTTGTGATCATTTTGACCCCACGGGGTGAGATCTTGCGTGGAGCCCCAGATCGAGGGAGATTATCAGTGGTCTTGTATGTCTTCCATTTCCTAATAATTGCTCCCACAGTTGATTTCTTCAAACCAAGCTGCTTACCTATTGCAGATTCAGTCTTCCCAGCCTGGTGCAGGTCTACAATTTTGTTTCTGGTGTCCTTTGACAGCTCTTTGGTCTTGGCCATAGTGGAGTTTGGAGTGTGACTGTTTGAGGTTGTGGACTGGTGTCTTTTATACTGATAACAAGTTCAAACAGGTGTCATTAATACAGTTAACGAGTTTAGGACAGAGGAGCCTCTTAAATAAGAAGTTACAGGTCTGTGAGAGCCAGAAATCTTGCTTGTTTGTAGGTGACCAAATACTTATTTTCCACCATCATTTGCAAATAAATTCATTAAAAATCCTACAATGTGATTTTCTGGATTTTTTTTTCTCATTTTGTCTGTCATAGTTGACGTGTACCTATGATGAAAATTACAGGCCTCTCTCATCTTTTTAAGTGGGAGAACTTGCACAATTGGTGGCTGACTAAATACTTTTTTTCCCCACTGTATATGGTCTACTGTTGACAGTGAAAACAGAGCCCATGTATATGGTCTACTGTTGACAGTGAAAACAGAGCCCATGTATATGGTCTGCTGTTGACAGTGGGGGCTGTTCAGAGTAAGGGGAGAAGTCAATGAGAGATAATGAACAAACACATCATATTCTAAAAACAGGACAGGTCAAAATGAAATGGACAATAGCCTGTGGAATGAAATTAGGCTACTCACAACTGCTGTCCGGGAGTTTCACTTATTTGGCTAAATTGTCATGATAATTAGCGATTGCAAGTTTGTAGGCCTATTCGTCAATTTCTGATCTGATCATGGAGAAGAAGAAAATAGGCTACACTTTTCCAGCTGAAATAAAACATTTTATAAAAATATTACATAAATATCCTAAAGCAAAAATATACACAAATAATACATTATCTGATTGAATTGCTTGAGAAAGGGGCACAAGACAGGGATGTCCTCTCTCCCCTCTCCTGTTTGCACTGGCAATTGAACCGCTTACAGAAATAATTACATAGGACACAAACGTGACAGGGATCAGTAATCAGATCGGTAAACATGAATATAAACTAAAGTTATTTGCAGATGATCTACTGATATACCTGAACCATTTTGCTACAAATATTTTCAGAATACTCTAAAATCTTAGGACATAAAATTAACATGAAAATAAATAATGTCAATAGGAACAAAAATAACTCATGATTTAACCACAAAAAATGTCAAATACTTACAGTTGCTTCAGAAAGTTTTCACACCCCTTGACTTATTCCTTTTTGTTGTGTTACAGCCTGAAATTAAAATGGATTAAATTTAGAGATTGTTTTAAATCACTGGCCTACACACAATACCCCATAATGTCAAAGTGGAATTAAGCTTTTCTAAATGTTTACAAATTCATTAAAAATTAAAATCTGAAATGTCTTGAGTCAATAAGTATTCAACCTCTTTGTTATGGCGAGCCTAAATAAGTTCAGGAGTAAAAATGTGCTTAACAAGTCACATAATAAGTTGCATGGACTAATTCAATAATAGTGTTTAACATGATTTTTGAATGACTACCTCATCTCTGTACCCCACACATACAATTATCTGTAAGATCCCTCAGTCGAGCAGTGAATTTCAAACACAGATTCAACCACAAAGACCAGTGCCTTGCAAAGAAGGGCACCTTTTGGTAGATGGATACAAATAAAATAAAAATAAAAAATCAGACATTGAATATCCCTTTGAGCATGGTGAAGTTATTAATTACACTTTGGATGGTGTATCAATACACCCAGTCACTACAAAGATACAGGCGTCCTTCCTAACTCAGTTGCCGTAGAGAAAGGAAACCGCTCAGGGATTTCACCATGAAACCAATGGTGACTTTAAAACAGTTACAGAGTTTAATGGCTGTGATAGGAGAAAACTAAGGATGGATCAACAACATTGTATTTACTCCACAATACTAACCTAATTGACAGAGTGAAAAGAAGGAAGCCTGTACAGAATAAAAATATTCCAATACATGCATGCTGTTTGCAACAAGGCACTAAAGTAAAACTTCAAAGAAATTAAGCGAGCAATTAACTTTTTGTCCTGAATACAAAGTGTTATGTTTGTGGAAAATCTAATACAACACATTACTGAGTACCACTCTCCATATTTTCAAGCATAGTGGTGGCTGCATCATATTATGGGTATGCTTGTAATCATTAAGGACTGGGGAGTTTTTCAGGAAAATAAATAAATGGAATGGAGCTAAGCACAGGCGAAATCCTAGAGGAAAACCTGGTTCAGTCTGCTTTCCACCAGACACTGGGAGATGAATTCACCTTTCAGCAGGACAATAACCTCAAACACCAAAGGCCAAATCTACACTGGAGTTGCATACCAAGAAGACATTGAATGTTCCTGAGTGTCTGAATTAGAGTTTTGACTTAAATCCGCTTGGAAATCTATAGCAAGACCTGAAAATGGTTGTCTAGCAATGATCAACAACCAATTTGACAAAGCTTCAAGAATTTTGAAAAGATTAATGGGCAAATGTTGCACAATCCAGGTGTGGAAAGCTCTTAGAGACTTACCCAGAAAGACTGCCAAATGTGATTCTACCATGTATTGACTCGGGGGGTTTAATACTTATGTAATCAAGATATATTAATGTTTTATTTTTTACAAATGTTAGACTATTTCTTCCACTTTGAAATCACAGAGTATTTTGTGTAGACTGTTGACAACAAATGACGATTAAATTCATTTTAATCCCACTTTGTAACACAACAAAATGTGGAAAAAAGTCAAGGGTATGAATACTTTGTTAACGCACTGTAGGATGTTTAATAAGTGACAACAAACAATAACTATATAAAGATAAATTGATCCCATTACTCAACAATATGAAAGCAGATCTAATTAAGTGGAACAATCTTCCCATAAATCTTACAGGTAGCATAAACCTCTTCAGAATGGCATGGCTCTCAAAGGTTGTATATTTATTCTCGGTAATACCAATTACCCCACCAAAGGCATTCTTTACAAAAGTATACCCAGTCATAACAGACTTTATATGGGCAAATAAAATTCATAGAATAAAAAGGAACGTTTTACATCTTCCCGAGTCAGAGGGTGGTTTTAACCTTCCAGACTTGGAATTGTGTCAACTCGCCACCCAAGGCTTTTACTTGCGACGTGTAGTTAAATGCACTAAAGAGAAACAATGGGTACATACTGAAGATGCACATGCTATTTCCATGACAGAATTAAAAAGCAATTTTGGACTGACCAATGTAGGTATTTTCAAAAGAAGTTTCGATTTGAAACCCACAACCCTGGCGTTGCAATCGCCATGCTCTACCAACTGAGCTACATCCCTGCCGGCCATTCCCTCCCCTACCCTGGGCCAATTGTGCGCCGCCCCATGGGTCTCCCGGTCGCGCACGGCTACGACAGAGCCTGAATTCGAACCAGGATCTCTAGTGGCACAGCTAGCACTGCGATGCAGTGCCAACACTGCCACTCGGGAGGACGAGTGTTGAAAGTTTGTGGGGCGACGGAGAGAAACAAAATGGTGCAGTTTGAGGCCATGTGGCGGAGAGTGATGCGGGAGCTGGAGAGGGGGGTGTGAGCAGGTGTGATGTTGTAGATGTTTGTTTGCGTCTTTATGTTGTTGTTTGTATGTGGATGTTTTGTATTGTAAAAAACAAAAAACACAAAAATAGGCTACGAACTGCATTTTCCGAGATATTACAACGCCTGATAAACTTGGGTAGCTTATAGGCTGAGCGTGAGTTTCACGTTTGGAGAAGTTAAGAATGTATCCTACCATTTTTCTTGCAGCGTAGCAGGTTGTGAATTCTGCAAAGTTTCCACTCCGAGAATGAGAATGGTAAATGACTGTAATTAATATATGCATTAATAGAAATGAATGTAACCAAATGACGGGAATTAATGGTAAATGTACTACTGCTCTCCAGAATGCTTGAAGAGCTTGAAGAGCTAAAATGATTCGTCATATGTCTTTGCCAGGTATCAAGACTATAAAGCCAATGCAACAGCCTGTTTTACAAACTGGTGACATATGCAATGGGGAATTGATACAAATAAATAATCGAAGGGCAAACAATTCACACAATGAAACAATTAATACGCAAGAATTGCAAGAGACAGCTGAGCACATTCTGGAGAGCTGAGTGCATTCTGGAGAGCTGAGTGCATTCTGGAGAGCTGAGTGCATTCTGGAGAGCTGAGCGCATTCTGGAGAGCTGAGCGCATTCTGGAGAACTGAGCGCATTCTGGAGAGCTGAGTGCATTCTGGAGAGCTAAGTGCATTCTGGAGAGCTGAGTGCATTCTGGAGAGCTGAGTGCATTCTGGAGAGCTGAGTGCATTCTGGAGAGCTGAGTGCATTCTGGAGAGCTGAGCGCATTCTGGAGAACTGAGCGCATTCTGGAGAGCTGAGTGCATTCTGGAGAGCTGAGTGCATTCTGGAGAGCTGAGTGCATTCTGGAGAGCTGAGTGCATTCTGGAGAGAGCTGTACCTATATCCACCCACCCCTCCCCTTCTTCTTGTCTCAACATTTCATATTATACTCAAGACACATTATCTGCACACATATTTGAGATGTTTTTCACTGACAGCTGCAAGTCAATAATCAGCTAGGCCTATTGCCATGTGTGCTGCCCAACTAGGGCATAGACCTACTTGCTTGTGATTTGAAACAATCCACAGCTATTTTTTTTTTAAGAAGCTAATGATCCTCTGTGGCTAAGTCATGCTCTCTGGTGAAGTATTTTGAATGATTTTATTTATTTCTGTAAAGTATTTATATAATTCCGGCAAATGTATTTCAATTTACTTGAGGGTGCGCTGCCAAATGGTAGCTGATAATCAGAGCTTGAAGAGCTAAAATGATTCGTCTTATGTCTTTGCCAGGTATCAAGACTATAAAGCCAATGCAACAGCCTGTTTTACAAACGGTAGGCTACCACATGGATAGGTATTCATTAAAGTGCATTGTGGGCCGACACTGTATAGCCTAGGCTATTCTACTTTGCAGGGATGGGAGGAGGGCAGTCATTTTTTTTGGTCTCACCTAGGTTCGGCAAATCAGACAGGACCGGGCCTGAATGAATGAATACACCCCAGACCGTGATGCAAGATGATTGATGAAGCTTTCCTGGGCTTGTTGGCCAGTATGACCAGGGAAGCCAGCACCACAGGAGCAGAGCTTGTTGGCCAGTATGACCAGGGAAGCCAGCACCACAGGAGCAGAGCTTGTTGGCCAGTATGACCAGGGAAGCCAGCACCACAGGAGCAGAGCTTGTTGGCCAGTATGACCAGGGAAGCCAGCACCACAGGAGCAGAGCTTGTTGGCCAGTATGACCAGGGAAGCCAGCACCACAGGAGCAGAGCTTGTTGGCCAGTATGACCAGGGAAGCCAGCACCACAGGAGCAGAGCTTGTTGGCCAGTATGACCAGGGAAGCCAGCACCACAGGAGCAGAGCTTGTTACATGACAGTAGGACCTCTACACTGCAAGTATGTGAAGAGGGGAAAAGTGGCGTTGGCCCTGTGCTGTGGCTTGGCCCTGTGCTGCGGCTTGGCCCCGTGCAGGAGTGTAATGAGCGGGCAGGAGTGTACCTTGTCATTTTCCACTCTGAACACTGTGTTCTCTCTGTCGATCAAGGAGCAGGGCTGAGGCTCTGCCAGCTGGTTTTAAACCTCTCCACCTCCTTATCAAAAGAGTCAATCTTCAACTTTGCAGATGGTCTCCGCTGCGTCACACTGCACACTCTTTTTGGGTTTCCATACAGCGTTTTACCTAATGTCATGCTCCTTTTATTAATTAAAAGTGGAACATGAATTGTATCATTCAAGTCAGGAGTTTGTCCCGAAGTTTAGGCCTATTGGTTTATTGATCCCATCGCCACTCTCTGGAAGTCAATTCAATTTCAGTTCAGAGGGCTTTGGGAAAACATTTGTTTACAAGTGAAATAAACAATAGAAAATGTACAGTAAACATTACACTGACAAAAGTTCCAAAGGAATAGAGACATGTCAAATGTCATATTATGGCTATATACTGTGTTGTAATGATGTGCACATACAGTGAGGGAAAAAAGTATTCGATCCCCTGCTGATTTTGTACGTTTGCCCACTGACAAAGAAATGATCAGTCTATAATTTTAATGGTAGGTTTATTTGAACAGTAAGAGACAGAATAACAACAAACAAATCCAGAAAAACGCATGTCAAGAATGTTATAAATTGAATTGCATTTTAATGAGGGAAATAAGTATTTGACCCCCTCTAAATCAGAAAGATTTCTGGCTCCTAGGTGTCTTTTATACAGGTAACGAGCTGAGATTAGGAGCACACTCTTAAAGGGAGTGCTCCTAATCTCAGTTTGTTACCTGTATAAAAGACACCTGTCCACAGAGGCAGTCAATCAATCAGATTCCAAACTCTCCACCATGGCCAAGACCAAAGAGCTCTCCAAGGATGTCAGGGACAAGATTGTAGACCTACACAAGGCTGGAATGGGCTACAAGACCATCACCAAACAGCTTGGTGAGAAGGTGACAACTATTTGCAAATGGAAGAAACACAAAATCTCCCTCGGCCTGGGGCTCCATGCAAGATCTCACCTCGTGGAGTTGCAATGATCATGAGAACGGTGAGGAATCAGCCCAGAACTACACGGGAGGATCTTGTCAATGATCGCAAGGCAGCTGGCACCATAGTCACCAAGAAAACAATTGGTAACACACTACGCCGTGAAGGACTGAAATCCTGCAGCACCCGCAAGGTCCCCCTGCTCAAGAAAGCACATATACAGGCCCGTCTGAAGTTTGCCAATGAACATCTGAATGATTCAGAGGAGAACTGGGTGAAAGTGTTATGGTCAGATGAGACCAAAATTGAGCTCTTTGGCGTCAACTCAACTCGCCGTGTTTGGAGGAGGAGGAATGCTGCCTATGACCCCAAGAACACCATCCCCACCGTCAAACATGGAGGTGGAAACATTATGCTTTGGGGGTGTTTTTCTGCTAAGGGGACAGGACAACTTCACCGCATCAAAGGGACGATGGACGGGGCCATGTACCGTCAAATCTTGGGTGAGAACCTCCTTCCCTCAGCCAGGGCATTGAAAATGGGTCGTGGATGGTTATTCCAGCATGACAATGACCCAAAACACACGGCCAAGGCAACAAAGGAGTGGCTCAAGAAGAAGCACATTAATGTCCTGGAGTGGCCTAGCCAGTCTCCAGACCTTAATCCCATAGAAAATCTGTGGAGGAAGCTGAAGGTTCGAGTTGCCAAACGTCAGCCTCGAAACCTTAATGACTTGGAGAAGATCTGCAAAGAGGAGTGGGACAAAATCCCTCCTGAGATCTGTGCAAACCTGGTGGCCAACTACAAGAAACGTCTGACCTCTGTGATTGCCAACAAGGGTTTTGCCACCAAGTACTTAGTCATGTTTTGCAGAGGGGTCAAATACTTATTTCCCTCCAAGTACAGTGAAATGCCATTCTTGCAAGCTCCAAACCCAACAATGCAGTAATCAATATCAACGTAGCACTAAACGTAACAGAAGGGAGAACAGAAACACACAGGAAATAGAAATAAGAAGAACAGGAGAAAGTAAGAAGCTAAATACAGGGTCAGTTCCAGTACCATATTAACAATGTGCAGGGATACTGGAGTGATAGAGGTAGATATGTATAGGGGTCAGGTGACTATATACAGGGTCAGTTCCAATACCATATTAACAATGTGCAGGGATACTGGAGTGATAGAGGTAGATATGTATAGGGGTAAGGTGACTAGGCAACAGACTATATGATAAACAGAGTAGCAGCAGCGTAAATGATGATTGTATGTGCGTGTGTAGAGTCAGTATAAATGTGTGTGCAAAAAAATAATAAAAAATATATTCAATTGTGGGGGGCAAGGTGGGGGGGGGGGGGGGGGGGGCACAATGACATAAAAGACTGTAAAAACACAAATCAGCTCCAAGTTTTAATTTAAAATATCTGTTCCCAAGTATTCTCACACATAATAGAGAGACACGTGATTGTATACAAATGTAAGCAAGGTTTTAAAATTATTATGTTTTAGTCAAACGTTATATCTGTTTAGGCTTCTTGCGGTCAATTTGCAGCACAAATTATTTGTAATTATGTTCAAGCCCCCCGATCATCCGCTCTAGAAAAATCGGCCCACGGATTAATCTAGTTGATGATACCTGGTCTATGGCTTGGGTGGCTGGAGTCTTTAACGATTTTCCAGGCCTTCCTTTCACACCGCCTGATAAAGAGGTCCTGGATGGCAGGGAGCTCGGCGCCAGTGATGTACTGGGTTGTCCGCACCACCCTCTGTAGCGCCATGGGATTCAACCTGGTTTCAGACCATTTCATATTATTCTGTACGTAAATCAGAGGAAACACCCGATATGTTACATTTCGTATTGTATGTATTTGTGGATGTACATCGCCCATTCGTATTATATGTTACGAATTTGCAGAAAGTACATTTACATTTTCGTCATTTATCAGACGCTCTTATCCAGAGCGACTTACAAATTGGTGCATTCACCTTATGATAGTCAGTGGGACAACCACTTTACAATATATATACAGTGGGGAGAACAAGTATTTGATACACTGCCGATTTTGCAGGTTTTCCTACTTACAAAGCATGTAGAGGTCTCCGGAAGCATGTCAAATGTCTCTGGAAGGTGGTGAGTGACTTCGCTGTCCTGGCGTCGTGAGGGAGCTTGTTCCACCATTGGGGTGCCAGAGCAGCGAACAGTTTTGACTGGGCTGAGCGGGAACTGTGCTTCCGCAGAGGTAGGGGAGCCAGCAGGCCAGAGGTGGATGAACGCAATGCCCTCGTTTGGGTGTAGGGACTGATCAGAGCCTGAAGGTACGGAGGTGCCGTTCCCCTCACAGCTCCGTAGGCAAGCACCATGGTCTTGCAGGAGATGCGAGCTTCATCTGGAAGCCAGTGGAGTGTGCGGAGGAGCGGGGTGACGTGAGAGAACTTGGGAAGGTTGAACACCAGACGGGCTGCGGCATTCTGGATGAGTTGTAGGGGTTTAATGGCACAGGCAGGGAGCCCAGCCAACAGCGAGTTGCAGTAATCCAGACGGGAGATGACAAGTGCCTGGATTAGGACCTGTGCCGCTTCCTGTGTAAGGCAGGGTCGTACTCTCCGAATGTTGTAGAGCATGAACCTACAGGATCGGGTCACTGCCTTGATGTTAGCGGAGAATGACAGGGTGTTGTCCAGGGTCACGCCAAGGCTCTTCGCACTCTGGGAGGAGGACATAACGGAGTTGTCAACCGTGATGGCGAGATCATGGTACGGGCAGTCCTTCCCCGGGAGGAAGAGCAGCTTCATCTTGCCGAGGTTCAGCTTGAGGTGGTGATCCGTCATCCACACTGATATGTCTGCCAGACATGCAGAGATGCGATTCGCCACCTGGTTATCAGAAGGGGGAAAGGAGAAGATTAGTTGTGTGTCGTCTACGTAGCAATGATAGGAGAGGCCATGTGAGGATATGACAGAGCCAAGTGACTTGGTGTATAGCGAGAATAGGAGAGGGCCTAGAACTGAGCCCTGGGGGAAACCAGTGGTGAGAGCACGTGGTGCGGAGACAGCTTCTCGCCACGCCACTTGGCAGGAGCGACCGGTCAGGTAGGACGCAATCCAAGAGTGAGCCGCGCCGGAGATGCCCAGCTCGGAGAGGGTGGAGAGGAGGATCTGATGGTTCACAGTATCAAAGGCAGCAGACAGGTCTAGAAGGACAAGAGCAGAGGAGAGAGAGTTAGCTTTAGCAGTGCGGAGAGCCTCTGTGACACAGAGAAGAGCAGTCTCAGTTGAATGACCAGTCTTGAAACCTGACTGGTTTGGATCAAGAAGGTCATTCTGAGAGAGATAGCAAGAGAGTTGGCTAAAGAGTTTTGGAGAGAAAAGAAAGAAGGGATACTGGTCTGTAGTTGTTGACATCAGAGGGATCGAGTGTTGGTTTTTTGAGAAGGGGTGCAACTCTCGCTCTCTTGAAGACGGAAGGGACATAGCCAGCGGTCAAGGATGGGTTGATCAGCGAGGTGAGGTAAGGGAGAAGGTCACCGGAGATTGTCTGGAGAAGAGAGGAGGGGATAGGGTCAAGCGGGCAAGTTGTTGGGCGGCCGGCCGTCACAAGTCGCAAGATTTTATCTGGAGAGAGAGGGGAGAAAGAAGTCAAAGCATAGGGTAGGGCAGTGTGAGCAGGACCAGCAGTGTCATTTGACTTAACAAACGAGGATCGGATGTCGTCAACCTTCTTTTCAAAATGGTTGACGAAGTCATCCACAGAGAGGAAGGAGGGGGGGAGGGGGAGGAGGATTCAGCAGGGAGGAGAAGGTGACAAAGAGCTTCCTAGGGTTAGAGGCAGATGCTTGGAATTTAGAGTGGTAGAAAGTGGCCTTAGCAGCAGAAACAGATGAAGAAAATGTAGAGAGGAGGGAGTGAAAAGATGCCAGGTCCGCAGGGAGTCTAGTTTTCCTCCATTTCCGCTCGGCTGCCCAACTGTTGGCGCAATTATTAGAAAATGGAAGAAGTTCAAGATGACGGTCAATCACCCTCGGTGTGGGGCTCCATGCAAGATCTCACCTCGTGGGGCATCAATGATCATGAGGAAGATGAGGGATCAGCCCAGAACTACACGGCAGGACCTGGTCAATGACATGAAGAGAGCTGGGACCACAGTCTCAAAGAAAACCATTAGTAACACACTACGCCGTCATGGATTAAAATCCTGCAGCGCACACAATGTCCCCCTGCTCAAGCCAGCGCATGTCCAGGCCTGTCTGAAGTTTGCCAATGACCATCTGGATGATCCAGAGGAGGAATGGGAGAAGGTCATGTGGTCTGATGAGAAAAATATATAGCTTTTTGGTCTAAACTCCACTCGCCGTGTTTGGAGGAAGAAGAAGGATGAGTACAACCCCAAGAACACCATCCCAACCGTGAAGCATGGAGGTGGAAACATCATTATTTGGGGATGCTTTTCTGCAAAGGGGACAGGACGACTGCACCGTATTGAGGGGAGGATGGATGGGGCCATGTATCGCGAGATCTTGGCCAACAACTTCCTTCCCTCAGTAAGAGCATTGAAGATGGGTCGTGGCTGGGTCTTCCAGCATAACAATGACCCGAAACACACAGCCAGGGCAACTAAGGAGTGGCTCCGTAAGAAGCATCTCAAGGTCCTGGAGTGGCCTAGCCAGTCTCCAGGCCTGAACCCAATAGAACATCTTTGGAGGGAGCTGAAAGTCTGTATTGCCCAGCGACAGCCCCGAAACCTGAAGGATCTGGAGAAGGTCTGTATGGAGGAGTGGGCCAAAATCCCTGCTGCAGTGTGTGCAAACCTGGTCAAGACCTACAGGAAACGTATGATCTCTGTAATTGCAAACAAAGGTTTCTGTACCAAATATTAAGTTCTGCTTTTCTGATGTATCAAATACTTATGTCATGCAATAAAATGCAAATTAATTACTTAAAAATCATACAATGTGATTTTCTGGATTTTTGTTTTAGATTCAGTCTCTCACAGTTGAAGTGTACCTATGATAAAAATTACAGACTG
The DNA here is from genome assembly GCF_964263955.1 of Coregonus lavaretus. Classification (NCBI taxonomy): domain Eukaryota; kingdom Metazoa; phylum Chordata; class Actinopteri; order Salmoniformes; family Salmonidae; genus Coregonus; species Coregonus lavaretus. The sequence goes on along the minus strand of NW_028157848.1, from coordinate 117,205 downwards.
CATGCTTTGTAAGTAGGAAAACCTGCAAAATCGGCAGTGTATCAAATACTTGTTCTCCCCACTGTATATATATATATTTTTTTCTTTTTTCTTTGGGGTGGGGTAAGGGGGGGTAAAAGGATTACTTTATCCTATCCCAGGTATTCCTTAAAGAGGTGGGGTTTCAAATGTCTCCGGAAGGTGGTGAGTGACTCCACTGTCCTGGCGTCGTGAGGGAGCTTGTTCCACCATTGGGGTGCCAGAGCAGCGAACAGTTTTGACTGGGCTGAGCGGGAACTGTGCTTCCGCAGAGGTAGGGGGGCCAGCAGGCCAGAGGTGGTACAATATGTTACCAATTCTAGCTAGGTGGCTAACGTTAGCTAGGCAAGGAATTAGTTAAGGTTAGGGTTAAGTTTAGGAGTTAGGTTAAAGGGTTAAGGTTAGGGTTAGGTGAAGGGTTAGCTAAAAGGGTTAAGGTTAGGGGATGGGTTAGCTAACATGCTAAGTAGTTGCAATGTAGCTAAAAAGTGGTAAGTAGTTAAAAAATTGCTAATTAGCTAAAATGCTATAGTTGGCCATGATGATATGAACTCACAACCTTTGGGTTGCTAAACGTTTTAATTATACACCCACCCATCTACCCTGACCAACCACCCTACTTTCGTTTTTGCCATAAGTAACCATCTGTCTTATGTAACCATAGGTAACATACAGTTGAAGTCGGAAGTTTACATACACTTAGATTGGAGTCATTAAAACTAGTTTTTTCAACCACTCCACAAATTTCTTGTTAACAAACTATAGTTTTGGCAAGTCGGTTAGGACATCTACTTTGTGCATGACACAAGTAATTTTTCCAACAATTGTTTACAGACAGATGATTTCACTTATAATTCACTGTATCACAATTCCAGTGGGTCAGAAGTTTACATACACTAAGTTGACTGTGCCTTTAAACAGCTTGGAAAATTCCAGAAAATGATGTCATGGCTTTAGAAGCTTCTGATAGGCTAATTGACATCATTTGAGTCAATTGGAGGTGTACCTGTGGATGTATTTCAAGGCCTACCTTCAAACTCAGTGCCTCTTTGCTTGACATCATGGGAAAATCAAAAGAAATCAGCCAAAACCTCAGAAAAAACATGGTAGACCTCCACAAGTCTGGTTCATCCTTGGGAGCAATTTCCAAATGCCTGAAGGTACCACGTTCATCTTTACAAACAATAGTACGCAAGTATAAACACCATGGGACTACGCAGCCGTCATACCACTCAGGAAGGAGACGTGTTCTGTCTCCTAGAGATGAACGTACTTTGGTGCGAAAAGTGCAAATCAATCCCACAACAACAGCAAAGGACCTTGTGAAGATGCTGGAGGAAACAGGTACAAAAGTATCTATATCCACAGTAAAACAAGTCCTATATCGACATAACCTGAAAGGCCGCTCAGCAAGGAAGCAGCCACTGCTCCAAAACCGCCATAAAAAAGCCAGACTACGGTTTGCAACTGCACATGGGGACAAAGATCGTACTTTTTGGAGAAATGTCCTCTGGTCTGATGAAACAAAAATAGAACTGTTTGGCCATAATGATCATCATTATGTTTAGAGGAAAAAGGGGTTTGCTTGCAAGCCGAAGAACACCATCCCAACCGTGAAGCACGGGGGTGACAGCATCATGCTGTGGGGGATGCTGTGCTGCAGGAGAGACTGGTGCACTTCACAAAATAGATGGCATCAAATCAAATCAAATTTGCCACATGCGCCGAATAGAACAGGTGTAGACATTACCGTGAAATGCTTACTTACAGCCCTTAACCAACAATGCATTTATTTCTTAATAAAAAAGTGAAATAAAACAACAACAACAAAAAAAGTGTTGAGAAAAAAAGAGCAGAAGTAAAATAAAATAACAGTAGGGAGGCTATATACAGGGGGGTACCGGTGCAGAGTCAATGTGCGGGGGCACCGGCTAGTTGAGGTAATATGTACATGTGGGTAGAGTTAAAGTGACTATGCATAAATAATTAACAGAGTAGCATCATGAGGAAGGAAAACTATGTGGATATATTGAAGCAACATCTCAAGACATCAGTCAGGAAGTTAAAGCTTGGTCGCAAATGGGTCTTCCAAATGGACAATGACCCCAAGCATACTTCCAAAGTTGTGGCAAAATGGCTTAAGGACAACAAAGTCAAGGTATTGGAGTGGCCATCACAAAGCCCTGACCTCAATCCTACAGAAAATGTGTGGGCAGCACTGAAAAAGCGTGTGCGAGCAAGGAGGCCCACAAACCTGACTCAGTTACACCAGCTCTGTCAGGAGGAATGGGCCAAAATTCACCCAACTTATTGTGGGAAGCTTGTGGAAGGCTACCCGAAACGTTTGATCCAAGTTAAACAATTTAAAGGCAATGCTACCAAATACTAATTGAGTGTATGTAAACTTCTGACCCACTGGGAATGTGATGAAATAAATAAAATAATTCACATTCTTACAATAAAGTGTTGATCCTAACTGACCTAAGACAGGGAATTTTTACTAGGATTAAATGTCAGGAATTGTGAAAAACTGAGTTTAAATGTATTTGGCTAAAGCGTATGTAAACTTCCGACTTCAGCTGTATCATACTAAATGGAGTGTCTCGGATTTACATACAGAATAATAAACAATTATCTGAGACCAGGTTGTGCTGTTGCCGTACCAAGCAATGGTGCAGCCTTAGAACTTTCTGAGGATTTGAGGGCCCATACCAAACCTTTTCAACTTCCTAAAGGGGAAGAACGCTGTTGCGCCTTCTTCACGACTGTGCGCGTGTGAGTGGACCATTTAAAATCCTTAGTGATTTGGACACCAAGGAACTTGAAGCTCTCGACCTGCTCCACTGCAGCCCCATCGATGTGGATGGGGGCGTGTGTCCCCCCCCCCCCCCGTTTCCTGTAGTCCATGATCAGCTCCTTGGTGTTACTGACGTTGAGGGAGAGGTTGTTGTCCCGGCACCACACTGCCAGGTCACTGACCTCCTCCCTGAAGGCTGTCTCATCGTCGCCTGTGATCAGGCCTACCACCGTTGTTTTGTCAGCAAACTTGATGATGGTGTTGCAGTCGTGGGTAAACAGGGAGTACAGTAGGGGACTAAGCACACACCCCTGTGGGGCCCCTGTATTGAGGGTCAGCGTGGCAGATGTGTTGTTGCCTACCCTCACCACCTGGGGTCGGCCCGTCAGGAAGTCCAGGATCTAGTCCTAAACTTGGTGATGAGCTTGGAGGAGACTACGGTGTTGAACACTTTGCTGCATTCTCACACAAGTATTCGTCTTATCCAGGTGGGTGAGGGCAGTGTGGAATGCAATTGAAATTGTGTCGTCTATGGATCTGTTGGGGCTGTATGTAAATTGAAGTGGGTCTAGGGTGTCTGGGATGATTTGAGTTTGTGTGCGCCATAACCAGCATTTCAAAGCACTTCATGATTACAGATGTGAGCGCTACAGGGCGGTAGTCATTGTGGCATGAAGCCTTACGAGTTCTTGGGAACAGGAATGATGGTGGTCAGTTTAAAACGTGGGGAATACAGACTGGGACAAGGAGAGGTTGGAAATATGTGAAGATGCCTGCCAGCTGATCTGCGCATGCTCTGAGAACGCGCCCCGGAATTTAGTCCAGCCTTGCGAGTGTTGACCTGATTAGAGACCATAATCACATTGGCCTCGGAGAGCGAGATCTCCCAGTCCTCTGTGTCGGGGGGGGGGGGCCCTCACGCACGGTACGGTGTTGTTATTGTCGAAGCGTGGATAAAATGCTTCAAGTTCGCCTGGAAGAGTTTCATCATTGGGCAGATCACGGCTGGGTCTTCCTTTGAAAGCCGTAATGGACTGTAGTCCCCTGTCACCATAAAGGGCAATGGGGTTCTATAACCGATTCAAGTATTTTTTTAGCCAGATCCTAATTGGGATGTCAAATGTTATGTTCCTTTCGATGGCATGGAAGGCCCTTCTTGCCTCGTCTCTCAGATCATTCGCAGCTTTGTGGAAGTTACCTGTGGTGCTTAAATCACCCTCATAGTTTAGTAAGGAACACATGACAACGGAGGGCAAGATGGTAGCGGCGAGGGGGTGGTTTGGGATTCACCGCCTGTCTGGTGTTGTTTGTCTGGAATAATCTCAATACATTGGAGTGCTGGATCTAAAGGGGCCTGTATGTATGGCAGTGACTCAGCGGGACGTTTCAGAACCAGTAGAAGCAGATGAATACAGTGAGAATCAACGACTTGGGCCATGTTCATGTCTGTTTTAATGAAACACACTAAGGGAATCATCCCACTCTGAAGGACAGGATGTAACAGAACATACTTGTGGCACTGTATATAGACAGACTTGTGAAGACTGCTTCTGCTGATGCAAATAGGCATCTTACCTACTTGTCAACTAAATGTGCATCCTTGTACAAACTATAAAACCACGGTATACATTTCAACTTGTTTCATTGGTACTGAAATAATTAAACTCTACTCCATTCTTATTGGCCATTCAGTGTGAATCTACGTGGATACAGTGAATCTGAACCAGATGTAAACAGATGGTTGAAATCAGCAGTTTGCAGCTTTTCCATGAACATTCCATCTTCTCCTGCGCCTGTATTCAGAGCTCCACTGACTCCTACTGGCCACCATATTACACTGCCTACAGGACAGTGTTTTGTTTTCCACCTTCAACATACAAAACACACTGAAATACAAAACACACTGAAACTTGGGTTAATCTTTCATCCCTGCTGTAAAAAGAAAAGAACAAAACATAAAAAAGGAAATTGTGTGCGAACCACTACATTTCTTGAACATTCAAAAGCACACCAAAATAAATAACCCTTTAGAACGAAGTGTTGGAAGTAGTTTTTGTTTATAAATACCGATAGAAGCCATTGAAATCAATACAAAACAGGTAGATTTAAAACTGTGGTTGCATTTAACAGATATTTCTTTCTTACCCGGAAAATATTCAAAATGGTTTATAGTCCAAGATTTTGTAATATATATACACACACAAAAGAGTTGCATCATAATGAGAAAATCAGTCATAAGTTCAGTTTTACAGCACATATACAACTATGATCATCACATCCAGTCATCACCACCATCTACAACATAAGTCCCTGTTCTGCTAACATGTTCTTAAGGCAGGGAGGAACCGTGAGGAAAAAAAAGTTGCATTACATAATACTACCGCAAGGGGGCTGGTTTCCCTGACAAAGATTATACCTAGTCCTCGACTAAAAAACATTCCGGCAACTGGTTTGCTCTTGCAACGGTGTTAATAAATATATTTATTACGACCAGACTTTGTTATTATCATGTATACAGTTGGATAAAACAAAGTTGCTATCAGAACCTCATCTCACCTGAGCAATATAAGGACTATGGGGTGGTTTCCTCGACACAGATTAAGCCTAGTCACGCATGGACTAAAATTCATGCTCAATGGAGAATCTCCATCGAAAATGAATTTTAGTCGAGGACTAGGCTTAATCTGTGTTCGTGAAACCTCTCCTGTTACTTGAATGGAGTGTGGGACTCTAAACTGTTTACACACCAGAAAGGTGACGGAAATGTACAGGTTACAAAAATCATTTACACCCCTACAATAATAACAATAATTCTGCTTTTGGAAATACAATAAATGTTAGTGTTAGTGCAGTAAATATCACAAAATGAACTGAAACAGATCATAAGATTATATGTTCCTATTAATCCACTCTCCCACCCCATCTCACTCCAATACTCTCCTTCATTTGAATATAAATACTACTGCGTTGTCTCAGGGTAAAATGAGAGAGGAGGTTAGATGGAGGTCTCGAGCTCAGGTGGGGAATGTCAGGTAACAGGTAAGATTACATCCTAGACCCATCCCTTTGCCCCTGATGCCACTCCACTGACCCCTGACCTCTGACCTCTGCCAACAGTGAGCTAGCCCGGGCATCCCCTTCTCTTACCGCTCAGGGGATCCCATCCCAGGCTAGTGTTTCAGGTCGGGGGTGGTCTCTCTTCATTTGGTGGCTTGCCAGATGATGATGCCCAGTATGGTTAGTACTATGGACAGGACCACGGCCAGGATGCACATCTTCTTACGGGACTTTAGCTGAGGGGAGACAGAGCAGAGGGATGGGATGGATGGTGGGTGGTGACAAGCAGAAACAAACTGCTGCTACCAGACTCTTATTATACTGCTCAGTTTATACGCTTTCAAAACCTCGTAGAGTCCATGCCCTGACGAATTGAGGCTGTTCTAAAGGGCAAAGGGATCAACAGCCAATCCAGCAGTCTGAAAGCTACAGTGAGCCTCAATTGGTCAATCGCGCCATGATATCGCTGGGAATGTGCAGAATGTTCAGCTTTCCCCAAATTACTGTACATTCTGTTCACACATTGCTCAGCGAGTTCCTCTCACCTGGCTCAGTTCCTCTCACCTGGCTCAGTTTGGCGCGAGACACTCCTATTGAAAATTAATGGGCCCCCTCATTTTATCGGCGGCCACTGCTAGCTAGCAGTGGACACAGGGTCTTACTCTGCAACAGTGATATTTCCTCTTACCTGGTAGTAGAGTCTTACTCTGCAACAGTGATATTTCCTCCTACCTGGTAGTAGAGTCTTACTCTGCAACAGTGATATTTCCCCTTACCTGGTAGTACGCGGCTCTCTGGAGCTGTTCTGTCCCTCGGTCAACGTGGACCTCAGCACTCTCCACGTTGGCCTCTATGCTGTCTGTGGTGGAAACACAAGGAGAAGAGGTTCAGACACACTGCCTCAGCTTGTCTCTGCCTTATGGTGCCTCAGCTTGTCTCTGCCTTATGGTGGGTCAGCTTGTCTCTGCCTTATGGTGGGTCAGCTTATTTTTTAAACACATATATGCATTTTTATTTCAAAACAAGACAATCAGCAGAGTTTGCTCCAATAATACAGATGTTTTTGGGGTCAGCTTTCTAACTGTAAGCATGTGTATATACGGAAACCTAATCATACTCTTAGAGAGTTCAAATCCATGTTTTAGAGTGGTGGGTTTTATGAAGGAAGTCACTGATTGGGCACTGGACTCCAGTACTACAACAGTGATGGGACTCACCAATCATATCTCCCTGATCATGGATCATCACTGCTAGGTCCTTGAAGATCTGGTTCACATCCAAGATGTCCGACTGAGATAACACAACATAACTCAATGAGAAAGGTAATGCTGAAATAACACAACTCAATGATAAAGGTAATGCTGAAATAACACAACTCAATGAGAAAGGTAATGCTGAAATAACACAACTCAACAAAAAGGTAATGCTGAAATAACACAATATAACACAATGAGAAAGGTAATGCATTCCTGTTTATGCCACATGATGAACATAGGCATTGGTCTGGTCCCCAGGCACCGGCTGAATCCTAAAATCAGGTTTTTTTCCTGGATCAAAATGGGGCTTAGGTGGTGGATGTGGCGGGGGCGTGGCCAATTGGTGCGGTCCCTTACAGAACATTTTAGAGGCTCTCCCGTTGCCCGCGGTGACATAGTTTTGCTGTTTTAAAGCTAATTTCCTGATATTATACACATTTTGCCATGAGGCTGAGAGAATATATGCAGCTTTAATGCTAATTTCCTGAAATTCTACACATCTTGCCATGGCTTATGCTATCTGAGTGACTCAAACATAAGAAAATCAATGGGGGCCCCATGCCATGACAAAAATACCCCTGAATGCATAACTTAAAGTTGTTTAAGTTTACACTGAAAACGTATTTCCATCCCGGAAAGTATTTTGCAAAGATGTAATTGTTTTACTGTTTGGACATAGGCAGCCTGAAAACACACTTAGGTGGCCCAACTCTTTTCTATACAGAAAACCCCCTGTAAACAGCACCCTATTCCCCAGTGCACTAGTTTGACCAGCACCCTATGTAGTGAGGGAGAGAAAGATGTATACATTGAGTATACAAAACATTAAGAACACCTGCTTTTTCCATGACATAGACTGACCAGGTGAAAGCTATGATCCATTATTGATGTCACTTGTTAAATCCACTTCAAATCAGTGTAGATAAAGGGGAGGAGACAGGTTACAGAAGGATTTATAAGCCGTGAGACAATTGAAACGTAGATTGTGTATGTGTGCCATTGAGGGCAAGGCAAAAATATTTAAGTTCCTTTGAATGGGGTATGGTAGTAGGTGCCAGGCACACCGGTTTGTGTCAAGAACTGCAACGCTGCTGGTTTTCACACGCTCAACAGTTTCCTGTGTATCAAGAATGGTCCACCACCCAAAGGACATCCAGCCAACTTGACACAACTGTGAAAAGCATTGGAGTCAATATGGGCCAGCATCCCTGTGGAACGCTTTCAACACCTTGTAGAGTCCATGCCCCCGACGAATTGAGGCTGTTCTGAGGGCAAAGGGGGTGCAACTCAATATTAGGAAGGTGTTCCTAATGTTTGGTATACAGAGAGATACATAGATAGAGAGAGAGAGAGAGATACATAGATAGAGAGAGAGAGAGAGAGATACATAGATAGAGAGAGAGAGAGAGAGAGAGAGAGAGAGAGAGAGAGAGAGAGAGAGAGAGAGAGAGAGAGAGAGAGAGAGAGAGAGAGAGAGAGAGAGAGAGAGAGAGAGAGAGAGAGAGAGAGAGAGAGAGAGAGAGAGAGAGAGAGAGAGAGAGAGAGAGAGAGAGAGAGAGAGAGAGAGAGAGAGAGAGAGAGAGAGAGAGAGAGAGAGAGAGAGAGAGAGAGAGACAGAGAGAGAGAGAGAGAGAGAGAGACAGAGAGAGACAGAGAGATTTACCTCCAGCTGTCTGATGTTAGTCTCCCTCTCCTTGATAAGCTCCAAGTCCTCTTCTGTTATGGCCTCCTCTGTCGTCTGTGTGGTTGTCTGACCCCAATCATCTTGGCTACAGAAAAGAAAGACAGCGAGAAAACACATATGGAGAAGAGGAGATATTTAAGAAATCAGGAACCATATCCTGGAGTAGATAAGTTTCAAAACATCCTCCTTTGAGAGAGAAGCTTGAACGTACTTATCAAAAGACACGAGCTGTTCCTCAGAGGTACCATCTTCAGCCTGACAGAGAGGAACCAGACATCACATAAAGCAAATATCCTCTTGAAAGTTTGAAAATAGAAAACCTGCCAATGGTTTTACATTCTGCATTCTATCCATTTTCAAAGCCTTACTGAGAGACGGGAACCAGCTCTGGCTCTGGCCACAGACTCCTTCTCCTTCTCCGCTGCCTGGCGCTGTATGGCCTGGAAGTTGTTGAGGGCAGCGGAGAAATCATTCACCAGCCGGTCCTTCTGGATCTTCTGTTGTCTCTGTGGGTTGAGAAGAAGAAGAAATGGGTCATTCTAAACATTGTCACTGTCAAGGAGTTGTCACTGTCAAGGAGTTGTCACTGTCAAGGAGTGGTGTAGGGTGAAGTTGCCCCTATATACACTGATCTTGGGTAGGTTTTGCATTTCTCCCAGTAATGGTTAAGGTTAGGATTGGGGGGGGGGGGGGGCTGATGCTAGATCTGTACCTACGGGAAACTTCAACCTGGAGCCATTCAAACACACAAAGGTTACCCAATGTCATCGTTGAGGAGTCAGTCACACACAAACTCATTGGAACAGATACTGACCTGCTCTGAAGGTGCTGAAGATAGTGAGACGGCGCCCAGGTCTTTCAGGTGCTTGCTGGTCTCCTTGGCCAGCTGGTTGGTAAAGTGCTGTATCTGCTGCCTGAAGGAACAGGAACCGATGTCCAAAGTCAGTAGGGGAGATACCAAACTCTCAGAGAGTAACATAGAACACACACATATGTTCTGTTCTGTGTTCGGCGCATAAATAAGTTTGACAGTGTATGGATGCATGTTTATTAATACGTTTGTCGGTGTATGTACAAGCAAAACACTGAGAATACTTACAGACGGTCCTGCAGTTCGCTGGTGTCTTGCCTCGTCCCCAGCTGATTCACCATGCTCTTTATCTGGGCAGCTGGGAAGGGTGAAAAAATACATTCTCTAAACTGTAAGCTATAGGATACATCTAGCATAGATTATTACAAAGTCCTGACTGAATTATCTTAATTACTAAATCTTCTACCCTGGGTTTGTCCACTGTCTTTCTGCAGCAATACGTACTGTTCTGTGTGATCTTCTGGATGTTGGAGCTGCATGTCTGGATGAGGGTATTGGAGTCCCGTGGCTGTGTGCGATAGCGGTCTGCTTTACCGGAAGACATTGCTACCTGTGTGGTGTGCTCTTAGGCCTCAGGGTGAAGACTGTTGGGGGCTGGGTGGCAGGTATATTGGGAATGTAGGTGGGTGGGTGAAAACTCTGGGAGAGGAGAAAGTAGGAACTAGTTTTTTGTTTTGCTATCTTGCTATCAATACATAACTGAGAGTACAGAGATAAACAGTGTTATCAAACTTATCAGGCAAGTTCGTCCTAAAATAGGCCTAATAAAATGTGTCACAAGTTACATAACAGTTAAATGCCTAGTCCTAACTGGAGAGAAGTGCTGTCATAGATTCATAACGAAGTATGATTTGCCATTACAACAGTATCTGTTAAAAGTAATGACTCTTCACACTTTTGCAATATGTCCGGGCCAGTTCAACAATACCTTTACTAGGAAACGCTATCTAGGACAACCATTAGGAAATCGACTTTCTGTTCCTCACACCCATTAGACAGGGGCGTTCCAGGAAACACAGAGTGACAATGAAGAGCAGATACTCACTCCCAAAACATCATCAGACTGCCACATACATCCTCAATCTCTGGCTAGCTAGCTCAAAGTAGGACACAAGCAAGAGTTTGCCCTAGTTACCAGGTATTTCCTTCAGAATGTAGCTAGCTAACGTTAGGTAAATCAAATGATTTACAGTTAGCCTTAGATCGCTAACTAGATTTAACTAATGTAGCAAGTTACCCAACTAACTCAGGTTATCCATAAAACTAGATAGCTAACTACGTGCTAATAAACATAAAAGCCATCTAATGATGAGTTGTCTCTCTAACTTGTATAATTGAAATGACGACTATGATTGCCGACAGGCATCTCTGAGTCTGAAGCTGCTGTAAATATCCGTTAGCTAGCAACGTTAGTTAATACAGAACCATATGGTGAGGAAGTCAACTCCACTGCGAATTGGAGAACCGTGTCAACAAAATGTGGCTTTTTAATTTCACCGTGAGCTATACATTAACGTAGTTCACTTGAAAAAGGAAAACAATAAATTCTTACTTGTTTTGCGGGCCGTAGCACTTAAAACATCCACTTTGTACCTTCGTCAAGAAGCCACCCTCCCAACACCAATGACGTTATAAACCCTGGATGACAGACAGCAAGATGATGGATATACTGACAAGATACACGTCTCTCCGCCCTAACAATGTGAGTCGTTGTCCACAAAGCGGCACGACCGGCTGTCTAGCTCCCGCCTATCCTTTCTTTGGATTGGTGGACACATCTCATTATTGTAATCTATTTTTGAATATTCGATGACTGTTGACGTCAACCGCCTGTATTCAATGGAGAGATGCTATGCTACTAGCCTCATGTCTTGAATATGCATAGCCATCTCGAGACAACTCTCATAAGTGTTTTTTTCTCAAAGTTATATCAGTACACTCGTCACAATTTAAGCATTACGAAACTTCTAATCGATCAAATAAACCTCACGTGGGAAATAAGCCATTTTTTTTGTTGCTGACCAAATGGCGAAACGAAAAAACGCCACCTGCTGGAGGGAGACAGAGTTCCACCGAGTTGAGCCTCTCGCTTCCTCTTCCTCTCTGCTGACAGGGACCGCTGCGTTAATCCACCGCGCAGCCATTTTTGTGGTACTCCATTGTAGAAAATATTTTGTAAGCTATAAAATTGCATTTATTTAATGTCTACATTAGTTTTTGACACGTTTATTCTATTAGACACCGTAATGCATACTTTTAAGTTATGTGAGCTCAACATAAAAAAATTAACAAATATATATTTTTAAATCCTTCAAGTATTTTTTTTGGAGAATACTAATGTTACTGTCCCCACTACAACAACAACAAACAAGACTTAAATACATGTAATTTTGTCCTTAAAACATTTAATTGAAATACTGTAGAATTCCATTCATTCCTATAGAGGGCTGCTCCTACAGGAGAGTGCCAATAACCCCGACCCGTGGCTTCAAAGCCTCTCAACCGCCAATACATAGCGTCAGCGATGAAGTGTTTATGCCGCATTCAAATGCCAGTCGGAACTAGGAAATGTGCGACCTGCTAACTGGTTGTAGTTATAAACGTCCAAGTTCAACCAGTTAGCAAGGCAGAAATGTCCGAGTTTCCTAGTTCTGACTAGCACATGAACATGTCATTATATACACCATTGTCCAAAACTGTCATATGATGTCATTGCACACAGGCAAAACAACCCCTGGTTGGGAGCAAAGTGTATGGTAATGAAGTGGATATTCAATCAAATCTGTTTTTAAAAGGGCTTAAAAAAAAAGGTATTGTAATTTTATTGTTAAAAACAATATTTTACATAGATAAAAGTAAAATAAGAGGAGGAAGAGGTCTTTCACAACTGTTCCCAACTTTCACTCGGGAGCAGAAGAGGATTACAAAAAGGAATTCAGAAACTAAAAACTCACAAACTCAACAGAGTAGGCCTAGTCATGCAAAAGAATCTCTCAAATCCTGTCCACCGTGGGATTCATTCAATGGAGGTCCCTCTGGCTATGGCAGCCCATGCCTCCCCTTCAGTCACTGGGAAACCTTGTGACTGTCATGTGGTTTTCTGCTGATGGAACCGGCCAGTGCTGAGCCCTCTCACTTTGCTCAGTAGAGACCGGGGCGCATTCAGCAGTACACAATGTTTTCGAACGTTCAGATAGAAAAAGAGAAGAAACATGCCACTGTGACATGTAGAAGGAATCACGTCGGCTCTATTCATGGCATTTCTATCTGCAGCTTTCCACAATGTTGTACTTTGCTAAACTCTATGAGACTGGAAACAACTCCCGTCATTTTTGGTTGGGACATTCTATAAGACATTTCTACCTGGCAACATGATACATTTATTCTAACTTTACAAACACAGACAGAAGGCAGAGTGTAACACCGCAGATCCCACAATCACTTGCTCCTCAATTGAGAAGTGCGTATCCCAAATGACACACTATTCCCTAGAGTCCATAGTGGGCCCTGGCCAAAAGCAGTGCTGCACTAAATAGGGAATAGTGTGTAATTTGGGATACAAACATCATCTTTGCGGTTTAGCAAAGCATAAGAAATGAAAACAGGAAGCTATTCTTAGGTACAGGATGGGCCAGGTGACCACTGTTTTAAAAAAAAATAAAGATGTACATTAATAGATGCACAAAATAAATCATTTTTGTCAATTGACACAAAAATAATGTCTGTAAGCAAATGGCAGTTATGGTCAAGGACTGGGGATATGTCTTTAGCTAATCAATTCTCAAACATCTACAGAATAATAATATGAAAGGCCAAATAACATGGCAAAAGAGGATATTGCCATTTCATTTTATGCCTCAACAGTAGACAGGTTCTGGAAGGCTACTCGTGGTTCCAAAGGCCTGTTCCGAGGATTCCAAGGGTTGCCAGTGGCACTCGATAAGGGCATCATACAGTTCCTCGCTGTGTTCCATAAACTTCCTGTTGGCTTCCACCACATCCAGCTCTGGGTTAGGATCTACAATGGAGGGAAAGGCAGCCAGTGACGATTTGATCCCTGCTGCGGTCACAGGTGGGATCTGAACCCCAGTCTCCCGCTCGGGAAACCAACGCCTTAACCATTAGATCTAGACAATGATTCTGAAGTTGCAGGCAGAGCTACCTCATGACAAAAGCATGAGTCCGACTCGCCTCCGCTAATGACATGTACTGTTAAAACCTTGGAACGTGCAGTACATCAATCTATGTTCATTAAGAACCACCTACATTCCTCATAGATCATTGGCCACACTAGTCTGGAGAAAAAGGAGTAGAAAAACAAAAACACTAACCTTCCAGACCATCATCTTCATCAGCTTCATTTTCCTGAAACGTTAAATGAGTTGGTTAATAGACTGTGTATATTGAAAAGTCGAAGGAAAACACAAGGTCGGTAACATCGCATGTCTATGAAGAAGTAGTGACATTGAGCTACGTAACATATCACCAGCAAAGGGGAAGCAGGGCAGCAATCTTACCTGTACAGGATTCTGAGTGTAATCATACTGGTTATAGTTGTAGCCGTCATAGTTGCCTCCATTCTGGTCGTAGCCCCATGAGCCCCATCCACCACCGTACGGCTGTTGATTGTATTGATTATGGTTGTGTCTGTAGCCTCCTCCATGTGACCCCCACCCCCTGTTGTCTGATTGATTATGACGCGTTCTAAAGGAGCGAGCAAGAGGCAGCAGAGAGAGAGAGAGAGAGAGAGAGAGAGAGAGAGAGAGAGAGAGAGAGAGAGAGAGCGAGAGAGCGAGAGAGCGGTTATTGGTAACCGAGGAATCGGACAATGATTAAACCCATCTCTTTAGGAGTTGAAAAACTGATATTTTTGGGGAAAGATACTCTGCTCAGGTCTTCTTGACTGAGGAGGGGAATAGTGAAACAATATTGGATATACAAATACAGCTAAACATACACTATATACACAAGTATGTGGACACCCCTTCAAATTAGTGGTTCAGCCATTTCAGCCACATGACCGGTGTATAAACTCTCCAAAGACAAACATTGGCAGTAGAATGGCCTTACTGAAGAGCTCAGTGACTTTCAACGTGGCACCATCACAGGATGCAACCTTTCCAACAAGTCAGTTCATCAAATTTCTGCCCTGCTAGAGCTGCCCCGATCAACTGTAAGTGTTGTTATTGTGAAGTGGAAACTCTAGGAGCAACAACGGCTCAGCCGCGTAGTGGTAGGCCACACAACGGGACGGGGTCGGCCGAATGCTGAAGAGCGTAAAAATCGTCTGTCCTCGGTTGTAGCACACTACCGAGTTCTAAACTGCCTCTGGAAGCAACGTCAGCACAATAACTATTAGTCGGGAGCTTCATGAAATGGGTTTCCGTGGCCGAGCAGCCGCACACAAGCCTAAAATCACCATGCGCAATGCCAATCGTCGGCTGGAGTCTGGAGCAGTGGAAACATGTTCTCTGGAGTGATGAATCAAGCTTCACCATCTGGCAGTCCGACTGACAAATCTGGGTTTGGCGGATGCCAGGAGAACGGCAAGCGGTACCGGAGCACCAAGTCTAGGTCCAAATGGTTTCTTAACAGCTTCTACCCCCAAGCCATAAGACTCCTGAACAGCTAATCATGGCTACCCGGACTATTGCATTGTCCCCCCCACCCCACCCCCTCTTTTACGCTGCTGCTACTCTGTTTATTATCTATGCATAGTCACTTTAACTCTACCCACATGTACATATTACCTCAATTACCTCACATTGACTCTATACCGTTACCCCCTGTATATAGCCTCCCTACTGTTATTTTATTGCTGCTCTTTAATAATTTGCTCTTTTGTTTTTACTTAACACTTTTTTCCCCTCTTTTTTTTCTTAAAGCTGCATTGTTGGTTAAGAGCTTGTCAGTAGGCATTTCACTGTAAAGTCTACACCTGTTGTATTCGGCGCATGTGGCAAATAACATTTTATTTGAATAATGGTCTGGGGCTGTTTTTCATGGTTCGGGCTAGGCCCCATAGTTCCAGTGCAGGGAAATCTTAATGCTACATCATGCAATGACATTCTAGATGATTCTGTGCTTCCAACTTTGAGGCAACAGATTGGGGAAGGCCCTTTCCTGTTTCAGCATGACAATGCCCCTGTGCACAAAATGAGGTCCATACAGAAATGGTTTGTGGAGATCAGTGTGGAAGAACTTGACTGGCCTGCACAGAGCCCTGATCTCAACCCCATCGAGCACCTTTGGGATGAATTGGCACGCCGACTGTGAGCCAGGCCTAATCGCCCAACATCAGTGCCCGACCTCACTAATGCTCTTGTGGCTGAATAGAAGCAAGTCCCCGCAGCAATGTTCCAACATCTAGTGGCAAGCCTTCCCAGAAGAGTGGAGGCTGTTATAGCAGCAAAGGGGGGACCAACTCCATATTAATGCCCATGATTTTGGAATGAGATGTTCGACGAGCAGGTGTCCACATACTTTTGGTCATGCAGTGTACAGTATATACAGTGAGGGGAAAAAGTATTTGATCCCCTGCTGATTTTGTAAGTTTGCCCACTGACAAAGAAATGATCAGTCTATAATTTTAATGGTAGGTTTATTTGAACAGTGAGAGACAGAATAACAACAAACAAATCCAGAAAAACATGTCAAAAATGTTATAAATTGATTTGCATTTTAAATGAGGGAAATAAGTATTTGACCCCCTCTCAATCAGAAAGATTTCTGGCTCCCAGGTGTCTTTTATAAAGGTAGCGAGCTGAGATTAGGAGCACACTCTTAAAGGGAGTGCTCCTAATCTCAGTTTGTTACCTGTATAAAAGACACCTGTCCACAGAAGCAATCAATCAATCAGATTCCAAACTCTCCACCATGGCGAAGACCAAAGAGCTCTCCAAGGATGTCAGGGACAAGATTGTAGACCTACACAAGGCTGGAATGGGCTGCAAGAACATCGCCAAGCAGCTTGGTGAGAAGGTGACAACAGTTGGTGCGATTATTCGCAAATGGAAGAAACACAAAATAACTGTCAATCTCCCTCGGCCTGGGGCTCCATGCAAGATCTCACCTCGTGGAGTTGCAATGATCATGAGAACGGTGAGGAATCAGCCCAGAACTACACTGGAGGAACTTGTCAATGATCTCAAGGCAGCTGGGACCATAGTCACCAAGAAAACAATTGGTAACACACTACGCCGTGAAGGACTGAAATCCTGCAGCGCCCGCAAGGTCCCCCTGCTCAAGAAAGCACATATACAGGGCCGTCTGAAGTTTGCCAATGAACATCTGAATGATTCAGAGGAGAACTGGGTGAAAGTGTTGTGGTCAGATGAGACCAAAATCGAGCTCTTTGGCATCAACTCAACTCGCCGTGTTTGGAGGAGGAATGCTGCCTATGACCCCAAGAACACCATCCCCACCGTCAAACATGGAGGTGGAAACATTATGCTTTGGGGGTGTTTTTCTGCTAAGGGGACAGGACAACTTCACCGCATCAAAGAGACGATGGACGGGGCCATGTACCGTCAAATTTTGGGTGAGAACCTTCTTCCCTCAGCCAGGGCATTGAAAATGGGTCGTGGATGGGTATTCCAGCATGACAATGATCCAAAACACACGGCCAAGGCAACAAAGGAGTGGCTCAAGAAGAAGCACATTAAGGTCCTGGAGTGGCCTAGCCAGTCTCCAGACCTTAATCCCATAGAAAATCTGTGGAGGGAGCTGAAGGTACGAGTTGCCAAATGTCAGCCTCGAAACCTTAATGACTTGGAGAAGATCTGCAAAGAGGAGTGGGACAAAATCCCTCCTGAGATGTGTGTAAACCTGGTGGCCAACTACAAGAAACGTCTGACCTCTGTGATTGCCAACAAGGGTTTTGCCACCAAGTACTAAGTAATGTTTTGCAGAGGGGTCAAATACTTATTTCCCTAATTAAAATGCAAATCAATTCATAACATTTTTGACATACGTTTTTCTGGATTTTTTTGTTGTTATTTTGCCTCTCACTGTTCAAATAAACCTACCATTAAAATTATAGACTGATCATGTCTTTGTCAGTGGGCAAACGTACAAAATCAGCAGGGAATCAAATACTTTTTTCCCCCTCACTGTAGGCTGTAAAAGGTGATTTGGAAAACAAACGGGTTATGCTACAACCCTGGTTTTACGAATGAAGAACGAGAGTTCTTACTATGCTATGGTATATAATCCATGTCTGGAGACGGCTTCTAGAAGTGTAACAGTAAGAACTGAACTGAAGTGTAACTCACTTGTTAGCAGCTAGGCTCAGTCGTAGTGCCTTGCTCCCGAGCCCCACCGCTCCCTGACACTCCTCCAGAGCCAGCTTCTGAAGCCTCTGGTCTGGGAACTGGACGAACCCACAACCCCTGGAGACAAGAGAAACGTTCAGACAAGCAAGTAAGTAAGTAAATAACTACAACGCTTCAGCTGTGAATACTTTTTTGGGTAGTGGAAAGAAGTTTAGACATTTAAATTGTTAGTGCAAAAGTAGTGACCATATTATAAATAGTCGTAGGACAGCCGTTAGTGGAATAGTAACAGTGGATGTAGTGAATGCAGTGGTAGTGGAAATAGCCTTGTCAACTGTATTCACATGGCATCATATCACATAAACCTGGATGTATGGAAACCCAGCTATAGTGATTATAATATCCTCCTGGACTCACTTGGAGTTTCCCGTGCCGTCCAGCACCACCTTCCCCCCGCGACAGGATGGATAGCGGTTGTAGAAGAACTCGTACAGCATCCCGTCATCCACTTCAGGTGTGAGATCTCCAACGAACAGAGAGTAGAGTGGACTGCAGCGGAGAGAGAAAAGGAGTTGTTCATTTCCAATGTTTCTATATGGCATCTCATGACATATAGTTTGACTTACAATCAAGCTTGTTGATATACCCGCTTTCTCCTTGCTTCCCAAAGGTGGCCCGGTTTAACTTGAATCTTCTAGGCTGTGAAGTACAAAAAGGCTTCCCTTAAACACTCATTTACAACATGATGACAATATGCATTAAATGTATACAAAAGCTAAATGTGGCAAATTGCATACAGATCTTCTGTTTGGCTCAAGTCACCAAAAGGCAGCATGTTACAATCTAGGTCTGCATCCCATTAGGCTCTGGTCAAAAGTAGTGAACTATATAGGGGATAGGGTGCCATTTGGGACACTTGCTAGAATCCATAACATCCAAGTAGCTTTGTTAAATGGTATATTTACTGGTGTGGCTCCTGGTAGTGCTTTTCCATTGACTTTACGAAGACACCTCTCAGCTGTGGCTTCATCGGTCAGCTCCACGAAGCAGTAACCTGCTGCACCACTACTAATGAGCAACACGGAGAAGGAATATCAGTCCAATGTTGCATTCAAACCCCTGATTGGTGACGTTAGCATAAATGTTTCTAGTCGTCATGACCTCACAAAATCGATTGCTTAAAAAACAGATCAACATCTTCGGTTTAGTACCAGTGTTTTTGTCATACTCGATCCAGTCCGTAGTGGAACTTAAGCCTTGTTCATATTACCCATGAGCACTCCGTTACACGCAAACGTCATTACCATCACAATAAACGAACTTATAGGAATGGGTAATTGTTTACAAGTTACTAGCTATCTCATAAACCCCATCGTCAAAAACCACATATTTTCACTACTTTTGTAGTTTGGTAACGTCCTGTTCTTTGACGGACTCTGGCCAGACTGAAAAATTCAAAGTATGCCGCGTCCCGTCTCGCAACGGAGCCTTCAAATCGCAACGGGGCGTTGCGATTCTACTCCGTTGTGGACGGTCCCCATTCAAATGAATGACATCCGGTGCAACGGAGTGCTTATGGTAAGTGTAAGTGAGGCTTTAGAACGTAGCTGTCATTTTCAGACAACGTCTGCTCCTCCTATAAAATAATAATAATAATAATAATAATATTGAATTCATGGATTTGAGAGTTAAGCTATCATTTAAAAGAAAGCCAACCCCTGTCTCTATTTAGAAACTGATGTGAGGTGGTGATTTGTTGGAATTATCCAGTCAAAAAAAATGTTGCATTTCCTTTTCCGTATTGGCCATCTACCGAAATAATTTCCTCAGATATATAAATTGATAAATGGCTACTACAGGTTGTAATCTATCAACAGATACATGTAGTATACCGAAGTTCATTACATTTACATTTGAGTCATTTAGCAGACGCTCTTATCCAGAGCAACTTACAATTATGGTTAAGTGCCTTGCTCAAGGGCACAGAGACTGTTAACCTAGTCGGCTCTGGGATTCGAACCGGAGACCTTCCGGTTACTGGCCCAACGCTCTTAACCGCTAGAAGAGCGCAAACGGTACATGTTGCTGCGGTTATTGTCCCAGTTCCATTGATTTCAAGACAAAATCGATGTGAGTGACTCATTTGCACGCGCTATTGATTACAGTAAAACAAGCTAATCAATTCCAGTCTTGAGTGACCACTTCGTAAATATTGGTGGGTGTGCTGTTTAGAAGGTACTCATTTAGCAAAATACAAGTAATCTGAACACAAGTGTGACGTGTGTAGGGAGTAACTTATGTATTGGTCTTCAAAATATCACAATTTATTTCAGCATACTGATTATGACTTTGTACATCTAAAAATCAGTGTTTTGACACTCGGTCATAACTCAAAAAGCCATGACAACAGGAAGCTGCTAAAGTATCATTTTCAATGCATGTTATGTTTTAGCAGTATAAACGGTACTTTTAACATTATTTTCCAACAGGATTCTACTTTATCAGGTAAAAATTACTTAATGAGCCAAAAACGTGCTATGATTTGATTGATTTCGATTATATTAGTGAAATCGTGAAAATACGTTTGTCCTGGCTACAGATTGGTATGGCTAGTGTAGCTAACGTTACTAGTTCGACACTTTCAGGTCAAACGCCCTAACGTTAGCTAAAATACTCACCCGGTCATCTTGTTGCGTATAATCCGCACACTCACCACCAACTCCCCCATGGTGCCGAAGGCTCGGGTTATGAACTTCTCATCCATGTAGGGCTCTAACTACCAAAACAAAACACAGCCAGACGTTATCATAACATGCTAAGGTTAGCTAAAGCATAGACAACAGTTAGCTACCACACGTCACCTGCAAATATCATAAAGGCTGTGTTTAGCTACCAATTAGGTGTGAAAATGTTCCATCTGTATCAAGTTCGCTTAGCACTAATAAACCAAATCAGTTAGCTAGCTAGCCACTTAACGTCATGTATGTAGCTACTAGCTGGCTAACTAGTATGCTAGCAAACATGCGGAAGCTAAGCCTAGCTAGCTACAAGCTGAAGTGTTAAAAACGTCGACTGAAATGGTTCAATACTCACGTTTCCCATCCATAGTGTGCTCATGCTTTAGACTTGAAATTGTAAAGCTTTCTTTACATACATTTACAGTTGTGAACCCTCGAAATGAAACACATGCAACACCTTGCAAGTGTCGGATCGGAATAAGCAACAGGAAAGTTACGTTTCTGCGCATGCGCTTTCAAAACAAGTCCAATTGACTGCTCTCTAGCCTGATCCCAGATCTGTTTTATTTATTTATTTCACCTTTATTTAACCAGGTAAACCAGTTGAGAACAAGTTCTCATTTACAACTGCGACCTGGCCAAGATGAAGTAAAACAGTGCGATAAAAACACAACACAGAGTTACATATGGGGTAAAACAAAACATAAAGTCAAAAATACAACAGAAAATATAACTGTTTGTGCCACAATGCCACTCCTTGTCATGCTCCCAAAAAATATTTTAAAAAATATAAACTTGAACACAAAACAGTGTTAGTTTATTTATAAATAATCCATAAACCTCTTATATGGAATCAAACAAGTGGGGAATTATGTGTAAATTGACAGTTTAATTTTATTCACAGCAAGGTCATCACCTAGTCCTAGGACATTGGGGATAGGTTAGCCCTTGATCATGACTTAGTTCAAATACATTAACACATAAGAGTCATTGGACAAAGGAGTCTTCTGTAGGGGGGCAGTTTTGTTAAGAGCCACGACGCTCGGTCTGAACATTAACATGCATCGCTTGCAGTATGGTTATGGAAGCATAAGGACCTTATCTTTCATATCAGCGAGAAATAATTGTTTTTAAAAATGAGGCTTCCCACTGGCCGTATTTCCATGTTACAGCTCACAGATGGAAGACAGCTAATTAGCAAAGGTAGTCCACTCTATATGCGTCTCTGAACACCTGTGTAAACGGAAGACAGACGCCACAAACGTGTCACTGAACATTACTGTTGGCTGCAACTGTTAAAACAGTGCACAGTAAAGTGTGTATTTTGCATTAGTGAAATTATTTTGATGTGATATGAAAGTAGAGGGATTTAAGTTTCTATAACCGTACAGCCATTGAGAATCGATTCACGTTTAGAGGGAGTATTTGGCTGTTTTTGCGTCCAGAGCCAATTTGCCCTTTAAACAGAATATGTAAAGTCCTTGGACTAAGGAGTAATGTTAAGCTCCTTTAGTCCAATATTGGGCTAGGGACAGGTAGGATGACCTATTCGAGTATATGACCATTCATGATGAAATAGCACATTTGCAACTGCCCTCTCAATGACATTGTGAATTAGATCTTACATCTTTCACTATCGTGTTTACTTATTTCCATCTGATTGGCTAGAAGTATAATCATTTGATGTCAAGTTTTACAATCTAACTACTGTAGCAAGCTACTGATCCTGTCATACCCCTGAACCACTCAGTAACCTGTCCTTGCCAGTGGCAGTACTTGGTTATTTATTTTTATTCAATGGTCATTTAAAAAAAAAAAAAATACCGCACCAATTGGGAATATGGCCTTTCTGGTAAACCAATGAAGATAGAGAACTAGTTTCATAGTAACAGCCCACCACTTACAATTGCAAAATGTAAAAGTCTACAACTAACCTCAAAAGTTGATTTACTGGCCAGGGTCTTCATAGCTAGCCTGGGTTCCTGTCTGTTTGTGCTACCATGCCAACTCCATGTCACTCATTGATTTGGCATGACGGCACAAACAGATCTGGGACCAGGCTACATCGCAGCCCCAGTTACATGTATTATGCTCATATGGGAATGTTCAGGGTTTTGAATACCAACCAAGGAATGGTGACGGAGTAAAAAAATATGATTTAAAAAATAAAATCATCCACTACCACTATTAATCCATTCACGGAAACAACCATATTCCAAAATACATCTAATATTCTGAAAGCAGTGGAGGCTGCTGAGGGGAGGACGGCTCATAATAATTGTGGAACGGAGTAAATGGAATGGCATCAAACACATGGAAACACGTTCGGTACCATTCCACTCATTACAACAAGCCCATCCTCCCCAATTAATGTGCTACCAGCCTCCTGTGTCAGATAAATATTAAAAACATAAATCAAGATTGTTTCCAATCCCCATATAAGCAAAAAATATTCACCAGGCAAATCATACACCTTTAAAATGCTGTTGACTCACACAGAAGATCAGGTAAACATTTCTAAATTCTCACTCAGACAAAAATCACTACTTGATCTTTACATTTAGTATAGACTTTGCAAATAAGTGCTCAGCGTACAATCTCATTGTAAAATATATAGCATCTATAATTACAAGGATATGTTCATGGAAACACAGACATAACGGTATCAAAGTAGACAAGCTTGAGTTGGTCCTCCCCTCTTTGTAGTTACCACTGCCCAGCTAGAATAAATATTAATTCTAGCATATTAACTAAAACATAATTCTAATTGAGCTAAAACTTATTTTGTAGTAAATCACTGGCAGATTACAATAATACATTCTAAGGAGCAATGGAATTGCAATTACGTTCAAAAATATTTATGCAATGACCTCCACTTCTGTATTTAGAATAAGTACTCAACACTGCATATGCAAGATGGAAATATTCAGAGCTACAAAACAATCTATTGAATACAGAAAGTCTGGGGAAAAAAGCCTGAAAACCATTAAGATTATAAATCATATTCAAACATATTCACGATAACAAGGAATGGTTATGTCCACTCCCTCAATCATGGAGGGGCAAGCTTGTAAGAGTAGAGGTCTAACGTGTGGTTTTAAATTCTGTATCTGGAGCATAACAATCCCAAATTACTGTGAGAGGTCAACAAGAAAACACTGACAAGTCAAGGTTATTAGGACAGAACTATGATATGGTGACTACCCTTTAACCAACATCATAAACTGGGTGGTTCCAGCCCTGAATGCTGATTGGCTGAAAGCCGTGGTATATCAGATCGTATACCATGGGTAGGACACATTTTTTTTTTTATACTGCTCTAATTACGTTGGTAACCAGTTTATAATAGCAATAAGGCACCTCGGGGGGTTTGTGGTATATGGCTTTGCGTTGCGTCGTGCCTAAGAACAACCCTTAGCCGTGGTATATTGGCCATATACCACACCCCCTCGGGCCTTATTGCTTAAATGAATTAACAACATCTCACACCGCTCAGATCACATACTATGTGCAACTTATTTCATGTTCACCCAAAGTGCCAAAACAAGATGGTAAGATAAGCAAGAAACCCTTACTTAAAAATAGAATCATAATAAATACTACTGCATGATTTAAGTTCATAATAGGAATACATTGTCCCCCCCGACCCCCACGTCATTCTTCTCTAGGAGAACTAGCTAGTTTAGATGTTCTTTAAATTAGTCGTTTAGTAAGGCTTATTTAGTAAGGCTTACATTCAAGAGAACAACTAAAACATGTTATCTTTCTAAACGATGTACCCCAGTCATTCTAGTGCATGTGAAAGTGCCAAACGTTTCTCTGTAGATTCCTATTGTTTAAAAGACATCACTGCATTATAATTACAGTAAACAGAAACGTTAAAACCAAAGAAACCATTAATTAATGTATAACAAGAATATTGAACATTGTCTTGTTTTTAAGTTGCTTTCATGGAAAATGAAGAATTCTGCTGCAATTCACTAAAGTGCCATCAAAAGTTTTCTGAGACCTCTGTAATAACTAACTATTACCATATGCCTTCAGTTGGTTAAACCATAACCAAGGTTGACCGAACGTACACCAACCTTGTCCAACACAGAGAAATTAAACATAATAAAAGGTCAGTATACATCATGATCTAAGGAATGTGGGATAGGAAGGAAGTGAAGGAGGCCAGAGTCTGATAGGAGACTGTAGAGTTCAGAGCGGCTTCAGTGGGTTAGAGTAGAAACCCCAATGGAAACTCTAAGGCGCTGTCCCAAATGGCACCCTATTCCAGTGCACTATATAGGGAATAGGGTGCCATTTGGGATGCTCCCTAGGAGGACAGTGTGGAGAGCAGCAGGTCAGTACAGTGTCCGAGCCTCAAGCAGCCGGGAGGAAGAAGAGTTGGATGAAGATGAAGAGGTATAGGAGTCCGCTGGGCCGAGCTGCTTTCCACAAACACACATTCAGTCCATCTTCTCTTTCTGCACCAGTTTGGGGGCGTCCACAAAGTCACGGCCGTTGAAGACTATGACGGCAGCGGTGACTGCAGCAGCAGTGCCCCAGAACAACACGTACGCCAGGGTCTCAGTCCACGTGTCACCTGGGAAAGAGAGAGGGACACCACTCGTCAGATACAAAGAGACAGAGAGGGACACTCGTCAGATAACAACACATATCAAAGACACAAAGAGACAGAGGGATACCACTTGTCAGAGAACAACACATATCAAGGACACAAAGAGACAGAGGGGGACACAGAGACAGAGGGGGACACTTGTCAGAGAACAACACATATCAAGGACACAAAGAGACAGAGGGGGACACTTGTCAGAGAACAACAAATATCAAGGATACAAAGAGACAGAGGGGGACACTTGTCAGAGAACAACAAATATCAAGGACACAGAGACACAGATGGGGACACCACTCGTCAGAGAACAACACATATCAAGGACACAGAGACAGAGGGGGACACAGAGACAGAGGGGGACACTTGTCAGAGAACAACACATATCAAGGACACAAAGAGACAGAGGGGGACACTTGTCAGAGAACAACAAATATCAAGGATACAAAGAGACAGAGGGGGACACTTGTCAGAGAACAACACATATCAAGGACACAGAGACAGAGGGGGACACTCGTCAGAGAACAACACATATCAAGGACATAAAGAGACAGAGGGGGACACAGAGACAGAGGGGGACACAGAGACAGAGGGGGACACCACTTGTCAGAGAACAACACATATCAAGGACACAAAGAGACAGAGGGGGACACCACTCGTCAGAGAACAACACATATCAAGGACACA
This sequence comes from Coregonus lavaretus, assembly GCF_964263955.1. Lineage (NCBI taxonomy): Eukaryota > Metazoa > Chordata > Actinopteri > Salmoniformes > Salmonidae > Coregonus > Coregonus lavaretus. The sequence continues at coordinate 91,209 of NW_028157848.1, read as the reverse complement.
AAGAGACAGAGGGACACCACTCGTTAGAGAACAACACATATCAAGGACACAGAGACAGAGGGGGACACAGAGACAGAGGGGGACACTTGTCAGAGAACAACACATATCAAGGACACAAAGAGACAGAGGGGGACACCACTCGTCAGAGAACAACACATATCAAGGACACAAAGAGACAGAGGGGGACACTTGTCAGAGACCATAACAAATTTATACATTTTTGTGACCAGAGATGAAACATTTTAAGGATATAGACAAAAACAGAACAAGCTAGCATGCCCTTGTGTCCTGAGGTTAATATGGCTAGAGTTAAAAGTTAAAAGGCTAAAATGTTCCTTTAGACAAGGGGTTGTCAGATGGAGATCAACAGTGGTTTTCTTACCAGCCATGAGGAGGCAGATGATACACATAGAGAACGCCACCACCATGATGATGGGCAGCTGCAAGACAAAGATGACTAAAATATATTATTCGTAGTTTGGGGGGGGGGGGGGGAAGCAGAACTCGGTATTAAAATGGAGGAGAGTACCAGAGATTTAGTCGTGTAAAGTGAATCACAAAACATGATGATCAGTCTTGGCATCCTGAGTGGTGCCAGGACATCCCAAAAAGGCCTCTCCCCACTTCTCACCCCTATAATAAATCCCTTTACATGTACATATTACCTCAATTACCTCGACTAACCTGTGCCCCGCACATTGACTCTGTACCGGTACCCCCTGTTCATAGCCTCGCTACTGTTATTTTTACTGCTGCTCTTTAATTTTCTACTTATCTATTTTTTACTTAACACTTATTTTTCTTAAAACTGCATTGTTGGTTAAGGGCTTGTAAGTAAGCATTTCACTGAAAAGGCCTACACACCGGTTGTATTCGGCGCATGTGACAAATACAATTTTGATTTGATTTTGATTTGATTACTACTGTGAGATGGGGAGAGGCAACTGACCGTGAGGAACTTCCAGTCCTTCTGGATGCGGAGTGGAGTGGGTCCGTCTGTTTCATCAACAGCGTAGTTTCCAAGGAACAAATCAATGGAATCCTGGAGACAAGAAACACAAATACTATTTTATTTACTCTTTAAAGGACACAGCGAAATATCTCCATGTCTCTCTACAAAAACATGGATGAAGAATTATGTTCAGTTTTTGTAAAATTATGATTTTAGAGGAAAACGATATTGGTCTATAGCAGCAAATGTATCAACTACACAGTAGATATCTGATTATTTATTGCTGTGACTACCTTATGTAGTTCACCAAAGGAACACGTCCCTTTTTCTAGGCCTTTAAACTGAAAAAATCAGACGTACTTGTCGGAAGCCGTCAGAGAAGTTGTTCTTGTAGTAGCGAATGGCAGAGTTGACTCCGTCCATCACCAGGCCCATCTGCGTCCTCTTCCCTGTCCTGGCGGAGGACAGGAAACAACAACCATCAATAACAGACACTGTCAACACAACAATGAGTGATACAGTCACCAGCAAGCAAGTAGCCAGACTGTCTGCCCTAATGTCCACGTAGCAACACTAATGGCATCAATCTGCTGAAGGAGAAATAACATCCATCAACAGCTCGTGGCCACACGGAGATTATCCACCAACCAGCTAGTACCTAGCTCCCGAGTGGCGCAGTGGTCTAAGGCGCCGCATCGCAGTGCTAACTGTGCCACTAGAGATCCTGGTTCGAATCCAGGCTCTGTCGTGGCCGGCCGCGACCGGGAGACCCATGGGGCGGCGCACAATTGGCCCAGCGTCGTCCAGGGTAGGGGAGGGAATGGCCGGCAGGGATGTAGCTCAGTTGGTAGAGCATGGCGTTTGCAAACGCCAGGGTTGTGGGTTCGATTCCCACGGGGGGCCAGTATGAAAAAATATATATATGCACTCACTTAACTGTAAGTCACTCTGGATAAGAGCGTCTGCTAAATGACTAAAATGTAAATGTAAAAATGTAGACAGTCTGCATAGAAATGAAAGAAAAGTGACTTCAAATTGAAGCCACACAACCAACAGTTGACCTCCAAACACACGAGCACAGTCTCTGGAGACATGCAGGCCTGTATATATTTCAGAGGTCAGAGGTACACTGACATGCAGGCCTGTATACAGTGCCTTCATAAAGTATTCATACCCCTTGACTTATTCCGCATTGTGTTGTGTTACAGCCTGAATTAAAAAAAGGATTAAATTGATTTTCTCTCTCTCACCCATCTACACACAATACTCCATAATGACAAAGTGAAAACATGTTTGTAGAAATGTTTGCAAATGTATTGAAAATAAAATACATAAATATCTAATTTACATAAGCATTCACACCCATGAGTCAATACTTTGTAGAAGCACCTTTGGCACCAATTACAGCTGTGAGTGTTTCTGGGTAAGTCTCTAAGAGCTGGATTGTGCAACATTTACCCATGATTTTTTTCAAAATTCTTCAAGCTTTGTCAAATTGCTAGACAACCATTTTCAAGTCTTGCCATAGATTTTCAAGTAGATTTAAGTCAAAACTAACTCAGCCACTCAGGAACATTCTTGGTAAGCAACTCCAGTGTAGATTTGGCCTTGTGTTTTAGGTTATTGTACTGCTGAAAGGTGAATTAATCTCCCGGTGTCTGATGGAAAGCAGACTGAACCAGGTTTTCCTCTAGGATTTTGCCTGTGCTTAGCTCCATTCCGATGATTTTATATCCTGAGAAACTCCCCAGTCCTTAACGATTAGAAGCATACCGAGTGGGTACGGGCTCCCGAGTGGCGCAGCAGTCGAAGGCACTGCATCTCAGTGCTTGAGGCGTCACTACAGACCCCCCTGGTTCGATTCCAGGCTGTATCACAACCGGCCGTGATTGGGAGTCCCATAGGGCGGCGCACAATTGGCCCAGCGTCGTCCGGGTTTGGCCGGTGTAGGCCGTCATTGTAAATAAGAATTTGTTCTTAACTGACTTGCCTAGTTAAATAAAGGTTACAAAAAAAATGAAAATACCCATAACATGATGCAGCCACCAATATGCTTGAAAATATAGAGAGTGGTACTCAGTAATGTGTTTTATTGGATTTACCCCAAACATAACACTTTGTATTCAGGACAAAAAGTGAAAGGTTAGTATTGTGGAGTAACTACAATTTTGTTGATCCGTACTCAGTTTTCTCCTATCACAGCCATTAAACTCTGTAACTGTTTTAAAGTCACCATTGGCCTCATGGTGAACTCCTTGAGCGGTTTCCTTCCTCTCCGGCAACTGAGTTAGGAAGGATGCCTGTATCTTTGTAGTGACTGGGTGTATTGATACACCATCCAAGGTGTACTTAATAACTTTACCATGCTCAAAAGGGATATTCAAATGTCTGCTTTTTTTTTTTAACCATCTACCAATAGGTGCCCTTCTTTGCGAGGCATTGGAAAACATCCCTGGTCTTTGTGGTTGAATCTGTGCTTGAAATTCACTGCTCGACCGAGGGACTTTACAGATAATTGTATGTGTGGGGTACAGAGATGAGGTAGTCATTCAAAAATCATGTTAAACACTATTATTGCACACAGAGTGAGTCCATGCAACTTATTATGAGACTTGTTAAGCAAATGTTTACTCCTGAACTTATTTAGGCTTGTCATAACAAAGGGGTTGAATACTTATTGATTCAAGACATTTCAGCTTTTCATTTTTAATTAATTTGTAAAAAATAATTTGACATTATGGGGTATTGTGTGTAGGCTAGTGACACAAAATCTAAATTTAATCCATTTGAATTCAGGCTGTAACACAATACTTTCTGAAGGCAGCAGCACACCGAAACGCATTTCTATACCTTGTGAAGTCAGTCTTCAGGGCTCCTGTACCAGCGTACTGTTTGGCGCATGCGTTGGCATTATCAGCCCAAGCTAACACAGAAAACAGACAGACATTATTAGCAGAGCAGTGTGACACACCAGACAGATCAACCTCATAGGACACTCAAAAGCTGCGTTCACACACTACACTTAGCCCAGGGTTGACAGCCTCCTTAGCCCGGGGCTGACAGCACCCTTAGCCCGGGGCTGACAGCACCCTTAGCCCGGGGCTGACAGCACCCTTAGCCCGGGGCTGACAGCCTCCTTAAGCCGGGGCTGACAGCCTCCTTAGCCCGGGGCTGACAGCCCCCTTAGCCCGGGGCTGACAGCACCCTTAGCCCGGGGCTGACAGCCTCCTTAAGCCGGGGCTGACAGCCCCCTTAGCCCGGGGCTGACAGCCCCCTTAGCCCGGGGCTGACAGCCTCCTTAAGCCGGGGCTGACAGCCTCCTTAGTCCAGTGCTGACAGCCCCCTTAGCCCGGGGCTAAGTTTAACCCAGGGTTAGTGATATCCCTGGCCTAAGAGAATGCAGTGTGAAAAGGCTTAAAGTAGCTGCCATTCATGTGCTGTAGAGGGTGGCCACTTACCATTCTTGTAGATCTTCTCGAAATCAGCCTGCTCCTCAATCCGCTGGGCCACATGCAGGACACCCATCCTCTGTGGACAAACACCAAACAAGCATACATAAGTCCATTTAGAAGGGGATAAGGTAGGACACTAGGGACAGGGCTCAGTCTTTCAGCTTGTTCTCTAAAAGAAACTGTCAATAATAATGTATCCAACTGTGTGAAACAGTAGCTACTGGTTGTCTTTGAGCAACCCTTTGTTCAACTCTCTGCCTCCCACCTATAACTTTCTTAGTTTGTTCTCTTATGGAACTGTCAGAATGATAACTCCCACAGTGTGCGAAACCAGGGGGTTTGAGGTACTCCGCCTGGTCGCTGAGTATCTGTCAAGAAATAATGGGTTTAAATACTACTGCAGAGCAGTGTGCAGGTTTTCCTTTTCTTCAAGTGATAATGAGTGCAACCCTCATAGCTCCTACCTGTGGCTGGGAATGTATAAATTAACATATTAGGCAGTAAAGGGTCCCTCTGAGTGTAAGTGTAACTCCCACACTCCTGCAGCTGGGACAGTATGGAGGTAGAATGGGGTACTCTGCCTGCTCCATCGGAGTGTACTGTCTAGCAAAAATAAGCGTATACCATCCACACACATGTAGCTGGGACTGTATGGAGCGGCGGGCCAGCTCTGGAGGACTTACTACCTGTAGCTGGGACTGTATGGAGCGGCGGGCCAGCTCTGGAGGACTTCCTACCTGTAGCTGGGACTGTATGGAGCGGCGGGCCAGCTCTGGAGGACTTCCTACCTGTAGCTGGGACTGTATGGAGCGGCGGGTCCAGCTCTGGAGGACTTCCTACCTGTAGCTGGGACTGTATGGAGCGGCGGGCCAGCTCTGGAGGACTTCCTACCTGTAGCTGGGACTGTATGGAGCGGCGGGCCAGCATGCTCTGAATGACGTTGGTGCGGTCCAGACAGTCCATGCAGTTACTGCGGAACGTCCCCTTCTGCTGGGACAACACCTTCCCCTCCGTGTCAACCATGAAGTAGCTGCAGGGAGACAGAGGGGTCAGTAGACGAGGCTAGGAGAACACATATCCTCAGAGCCAGTAACAGCACTGTAACGTTGGGACACCACCTAGCCCTCCGCTGCAGGGAGACAACAGAGGGGTCCATTTATAATAAAGACAAGGCTAGGGGTGTGTCCCAAATGGCACCCTATTCCCTATATAATGGCGCCGGAGGAGATGGCTGCTGTTTTACGGGCTCCTAACCAATTGTGCTATTGTGTGTGTGTTTTTTCGCGTTGTCTGTAACTTATTTTGTACATAATTGTTTCTGCCACCGTCTCTTATGACCGTAAAGAGCATCTGGATATCAGAACAGTGATTATTCACCTCGTACTGGACGAAGATTTATTCTTTAACTAGGTCGGACGCGAAGGATTACTTCACCCAAATCCCCGTCATTCGCATGAAAAAGAGACAGAGATATAGGGGACCTAGGTCGGGGTGCCTTGTAAGAATTAGTCGGCGAGTGGGTAACCCGCCTCTACCATCCGTCCTATTGGCCAACGTGCAATCATTGGAGAATAAACTGGATGAGCTCCGATCAAGACTATCCTACCAACGGAACATTAAAAACTGTAATATCTTATGTTTCACCGAGTCGTGGCTGAACGACGACATGGACAACATACAACTAGCGGGCTATACGCTACATCGGCAGGATAGAACAGCTGCCTCCGGTAAGACAAGGGGTGGCGGTCTGTGTATATTTGTAAACAACAGCTGGTGCACGAAATGTAATACTAAGGAAGTCTCGAGGTTTTGCTCGCCTGAGGTAGAGTATCTCAGGAAGCTGTAGACCACACTATTTACCAAGAGAGTTTTCATCTATATTTTTCATAGCTGTCTATTTACCACCACAAACCGATGCTGGCACTAAGACCGCACTCAACGAGCTGTATAAGGCCATAAGCAAACAGGAAAATGCTTATCCAGAGGCGGCGCTCCCAGTGGCCGGGAACTTTAATGCAGGGAAACTTAAATTCGTTTTACCTCATTCTACCAGCATGTTACATGTGCAACCAGAGGAAAACAAACTCTAGACCACCTTTCCTCCACACACAGAGACGCATACAAAGCTCTCCCTCGCCCTCCATTTGGCAAATCTGACCATAACTCTATCCTCCTGATTCTTGCTTACAAGCAAAAACTAAAGCAGAAAGTACCAGTGACTCGCTTAATATGGAAGTGGTCAGATGACGCAGATGCTAAGCTACAGGACTATTTTGCTAGCACAGAATGCAATATGTTCCCGGGACTCATCCGATGGCATTGAGGAGTATACCACATCAGTCACCGGCTTAATCAATAAGTGCATCGATGACGTCGTCCCCACAGTGACCGTACGTACATACCCCAACCAGAAGCCATGGATTACATGCAACATCCGCACTGAGCTAAAGGGTAGAGCTGCCGCTTTCAAGGAGCGGGACTCTAACCCGGACGCTTATAAGAAATCCCACTATGCCCTCCGACGAACCATCAAACAGGCAAAGCATCAATACAGGACTAAGATTGAATCATACTACACCGGCTCCGACGCTCGTCGGATGTGGCAGGGCTTGAAAACTACTACGGACTACAACGGGAAGCACAGCCTCGAGCTGCCCAGTGACACGAGCCTATGCGTGCTTTGAGGCAAGCAACACAGAAGCATGCATGAGAGCACCAGCTGTTCCGGACGACTGTGTGATCACGCTCTCCATTGCCGATGTGAATAAGACCTTTAAACAGGTCAACATTCATAAGGCCGCAGGGCCAGACGGATTACAAAGACATATACTCCGAGCATGCGCTGACCAACTGGCAAGTGTCTTCACTGACATTTTCAACATGTCCCTGACTGAGTCTGTAATACCTACAATGTTTCAAGCAGACCACCATAGTCCCTGTGCCCAAGAACACCAAGGTAACCTGCCTAAATGACTACCAACCCGTAGTACTCATGTCTGTAGCCATGAAGTGCTTTGAAAGGCTGGTAATGGCTCACATCAACACCATTATCCCAGAAACCCCAGACCCACTCCAATTTGCATACCGCCCCAACAGATCCACAGATGACGCAATCTCTATTGCACTCCACACTGCCCTTTCCCACCTGGACAAAAGGAACACCTACGTGAGAATGCTATTCATTGACTACAGCTCAGTGTTCAACACCATAGTGCCCTCAAAGCTCATCACTAAGCTAAGGACCCTGGGACTAAACACCTCCCTCTGCAACTGGATCCTGGACTTCTAGACGGGCCGCCACCAGGTGGTAAGGGTAGGTAACAACACATCTGCCACGCTGATCCTCAACAAGAAGTCCCCTCAGGGGTGCGTACTCAGTCCCCTCCTGTACTCCCTGTTCACCCATGACTGCATGGCCAAGCACGACTCCAACACCATCATTAAGTTTGCCGACGACAACAGTGGTAGGCCTGATCACTGACAACAATGAGAGAGCCTATAGGGAGGAGGTCAGAGACCTGGCAGTGTGGTGCCAACCTCTCCCTCAACGTGATGAAGACAAAGGAGATGATCGTGGACTACAGGAAAAGGAGGGCCAAACAGGCCCCCATTAACATCGACAGGGCTGTAGTGGAGCGGGTCGAGAGTTTCAAGTTCCTTGGTGTCCACATCCCCAACAAACTATCATGGTCCAAACACACCAAGACAGTCATTCAGAGGGCACGACAACGCCTATTCCCCCTCAGGATACTGAAAAGATTAGGCATGGGTCCTCATATCCTCAAAAAGTTATACAGCTGCACCATCGAGAGCATCCTGACTGGTTTCATCACCGCCTGGTATTGAGGTCCTGGATGGCAGGAAGCTTGGCCCCAGGCGGTGATGCAACCTGTCAGGATGCTCTCGATGGTGCAGCTGTATAACTTTTTGAGGATATGAGGACCCATGCCTAATGTGTCAGAGGAAGGCCCAAAAAATTGCCAAAGTACTCCAGCCACCCTAGTCATAGACTGTTCTCTCTGCTACCACACGACAAGTGGTACCGGAGTGCCAAGTCTAGGTCCAAAAGACTTCTCAACAGCTTCTACCCCCAAGCCATAAGACTGCTGAACAGCTAATCATGGCTACCCGGACTATTTGCATTGACACCCCGTTACTGTTATGTTATTGTTGCTCTTTTATATTTGTTAATCTTTTTTTTTCTCCAGTTTATTTAGTAAATACTTTAACACTTATTTTTCTTAAAACTGCATTGTTGTTAAGGGCTTGTAAGTAAGCATTTCACTGTAAGGTCTACACCTGTTGTATTCGGCGCATGTGACAAATATAATTTGAGTTGATTTGATTTGTCTACTTGGGCCCTGGTCAAAACTAGTGCACTATGTATGGAATAGGGTTCCATTTGGGATGCAAGCCTGAACACATATGCCCAGAGGTTTTTCAGACGTCACTGACTGACTACTGTACTCACTGGTATTTTACCCTGAAGACAGACCAGACTGACTACCGTAATGTGATCACAGGTATGTTACCCTGAAGACAGACCAGACTGACTACCGTAATGTAATCACAGGTATGTTACCCTGAAGACAGACCAGACTGACTACCGGAATGTAATCACAGGTATGTTACCCTGAAGACAGACCAGACTGACTACCGTAATGTAATCACAGGTATGTTACCCTGAAGACAGACCAGACTGACTACTGTAATGTAATCACAGGTATGTTACCCTGAAGACAGACCAGACTGACTACCGTAATGTAATCACAGGTATGTTACCCTGAAGACAGACCAGACAGACTACCGTAATGTAATCACAGGTATGTTACCCTGAAGACAGACCAGACTGACTACTGGAATGTAATCACAGGTATGTTACCCTGAAGACAGACCAGACTGACTACTGTAATGTAATCACAGGTATTTTACCCTGAAGACACACCAGAGATAAAAGGGTAGAAAGGATGAATACGACCCTCTCCTTTGTGTTCATATGCCTATCCTCTTGCTAAGGAACTTAACTTGAGTCTTGTATGGTTGTGGGTGTAGACTAGCAGCTATTTAAAAAGGAGTCAATAGGGAGAAATACCTGTATTCATCTTGTGTCTCAGCTACATTGTCCACCAGGATATTCAGACGATCCCATCTCATCCGGCTGCACTCCTTGTGGAAGTCAAATGCTACGTACCTGCAGCCAATAGAAACAGCATGAATACACTAGATCCATCCATTCATCCATCCATTCATCCATCCATCCTCATCATTTTTACATTTAGCAGACGCTCTTATCCAGAGCGACTTACAGGAGCCATTAGGGTTAAGTGCCTTGCTTAAGGGCACAGACAGATTTTTCACCTAGTCGGCTCGGGGATTAGAACCAGCGACCTTTCGGTTACTGGCACAACGCTCTTACCCACTAAGCTACCTGCCGCCCATCTAAAAAGGTATAAATCACTCAAAATGCTAAGCCAGATGGGTGAGTGTTCAGGAGAGCGGTGGTCTGTTCCTACTTGATCATGCCGTTCTCCAAGCCAGTCGCCATCTTGGCAAAGGCTTGTTCCAGGGGCATCTCTGAACCCTTCTGGTTGACCTGGAGGAAAAAGAACACAATCTTATATCCATCTCTCTAATGCGTCTCTCTCACAATTATGTGACAAAGTGATGTTAGCCATTGTGAGGCTTAAAAAAAAATGAGGGGCCTACCAAGTTCAGAATGGTCTGCTTTCCATAGATGAGGACCTGGGAGTCAAAATGCCTCTGGAAGCCATCCATCTATGAAGACAGTTGGGGAAAAATGCGTTAATTGATGATTTGGTAGACAAAAGATCCACAGAGTGGGTTTACCTAACCTTTGACCTGTTGTACTGTAATGCAATAGAAAGAGGGAAACAGAAGATGTAAAATCCCTTACGTGATTGGTGTTGTTGCTGATCAGTGGCTTGGGCTTGTATTTCAGGTTGGGCCTCTGAGACCAGAAGAAGGGCATGGAGCCTCGTGTCTGTGGAGGGAAACAAACATTATCTGAAAAAAACTTTAAAAACGCTCTTATTTCTCTGGATTGGTTCAGAGCCTATTCAATAACTGGAACAACTACTACTTCTATTAATTCTACTACTACTATTTCTACGACTACTATTGCTGTTGTCTACTACTACAGTCTACTACTACTACTACTACTACTACTACTACTACTGCTTCTACTACTTCTACTACTACAACTACTACTACTACTACTACTACTGCTACTACTACTGCTACTACTACTACTACTACTGCTACTACTACTACTACTGCTACTACTACAGTCTACTACTACTGCTACTACTACTACTGCTACTACTTCTACTACTACTGCTACTACTACAGTCTACTACTACTACTACTACTGCTACTACTTCTACTACTACTACTACTACTGCTACTTCTACTTTTCAAACTCACCTGTACGAATGAAGCCCTCCCTCCATTGTACAGGACTATTTGCTCCGTCTCCACAAAGTTAGCAGCGTGGCCCTCAGAATCGATACCTGAGGAAAAAAACCGAATAATGATAATGAGAGAATGATTACGCATGTCCACGGGGCCATTACTGATTCAACATGCCAGTAATGCTGCTCAGTACAGTACAATGGCTGCGTACCCAATTGGCACCCTGTTCCCTATATAGTGCACTACTTTAGACCAGAGCCCTATGAGCCCTGGTCTAAAGTAGTGCACAACATAGGGAACAGGGTGCCAACTGGGACGTGGCCATGTGTCTTACCTCTGACGTAGTACCTGACCCCAGCCCTGAAGCAGCTCCTTCTGGATATGAGGATCCATTCAAAGATCTTCCCGTTGACACGGCACGGCTTCATCACAACGACTGGATCAGGCTCATCAAGGACCTCACATAATACACTGCTACAGCATCAGCCCATAGGCCAAGTTGTACCTAAGTCTGTGTCCCAAACTGCACCCTATCCCCTATATAGTCTGGTCAAAAGTAGTGCACTATATAGGGGATAGGATGCCGTTTGGGACGTAACCCTAAGTGGAGGATGTTATTGTTCTTGTACTCTAAGCAGAGGATGTTATTATTTATTTCCTGGCGACGGTTACCTAAAGTGCCCCTGAGGGAATGATTTAAGTTGCATTGAGTTGAAATTGGTTATTGGAACACTCAGAGAGACCCATTCAAACTCAACGTTCTGATTACTACTACACTAAGATCGGTGGGAGCAAAGCAAGACCATGCAAAGGATACATCCATGGACAACAGGGATCGCAAACCTGTGGAGCTGAAAGGGAATGAAAATATCACATTTAAACTGGATACATTTCAACAAGAAACAAAGGAGGAAGACTGTGGTCGTCTATAGTTATTGTTCAAACAAATATAGTTAATTTTGGAGGGGTAAGGTTGACGTTATCTTGTCCATATTCTAATACACTTACCTCTGGTACATTAGAATAAGAAACAAAGGAGGAAGGCTGTGGACATGTGTAATGTGTTATAAGGCATATCATCACACTCACCTCTGGCTGTGCAAGGAACTCTCTCAGGAGGCTTCCATTCCACACAAACCTCTGATCTGCCTAGAAACAGGAGAACCAATCAGTCAATCACAGACTCAATAAATCAATCCCTCAATCTATAGTGCCTTCAGAAAGTATTCACAACCCTTTTCTAGTGTTACAAAGTGGGATTATAATTGATTTAAATTGTCATTTTTGGTCAACGATCTACAAAAAAAAACAAATGTAAAAGTTTTTAAAAAATACTAACATTTTGTGTAATTAATGGGGGGAAAAACACTATCTCTTGATTACATACGTTTTCAACCGCATGAGTCAATACAAGTTAGAATCACCTTTGGCAGCGATTACAGCTGTGAGTCTTTCTGGGTAAGTCTAAGAGCTTTGCACACCTGGATTATACAAGATTTGCTCGTCATTCTTTTTAAAAAACGATTTAAGCTCTGTCAAGTTGATTGTTGCTTGACAGCCATTTTCAAGTCTTGCCATAGATTTTCAAGCAGATTTAAGTCAAAACTGTAACTAGGCCACTGAGAATGTCGTCTTGGTAAGCAACTCCAGTGTATATTTGGCCTTGTGTTTTAGCTAACTGTCCTGCTGAAAGGTGATTATGTCTCCCAGTGTCTGGTGGAAAGCAGAATGAACCAGGTTTTCCTCTAGGATTTTGCCTGTGTTTAGCTCTATTCCATTTATTTTTATCTTAAAAAACTCCCTATTCCTTGTCGATGAAAAGCATACCCATAACATGATGCAGCCACCACCATGCTTGAAAATATGAAGAGTGGTACTCAGTGATGTGTTGGATTTGCCCCAAACATAGCACTTTGTATTCAGGACAGGTTAATTGCTTTGCCATATTTTTTTGCAGTATTACTTTAGTGCCTAGTTGCAAACAGGATGCATGTTTTGGAATATTTTTTATTTTGTACAGGCTTCCTTCTTTTCTTCCTTCTTTTCACTCTGTCATTTATGTTAGTATTGTGGAGTAACTACAACGCTGTTGATCCATCCTCAGTTATCTCCTATCAAAGCCATTAAACTCTGTTTTAAAATCACCATTGGCCTTATGGTGAAATCTCTGAGCGGTTTCCTTCCCATCCGGCAACTAAGTTAGGAAGGGTGGCTGTATCTTTGTAAAGTCGTGTGAATAATTTCTGAAGGCACTGTATCTGTCAATCAGCCTGCAGTAAATTATCTCCATCAGTTTGAGCAGACAGTGGTGTGTGTGTGTGTGTGTTTACGTGAGTAAATGCTTCTGTGTGTGTGTGTGTACACGAGGGCAAGGTGACTAGTGTGGTTTACATGAATGGCAGGAGCCCAAACACCCCAGTGACACTCCTCCAATATGGATGAGAGAGGGATATCATCATCTAAGCCATTGTGATTGACTAGCTTGGTATGCAATAGGAGAAAACTCTGGCCCTGTCCAAAAACAACTGTTATGCTCCTAAAATAATCACTTCATGTAGATTTGAAAGAATCGGTTAGTTATAAGCAATATGGTGGTAGCTGCACCTTGCCCTCTGGATATGAGCAGTATGGTAAACTGTCTACCTCTATCAATCTTTCCAGGTCTGCACAAGAGCCTCGAGGGTTAGGTTGGGTCTAGGGTTGTTTCTGGACAGGGTCTTTGTTCCAGAGAAACAATAGTCATTTCTCACCCCCTCCTCCCCTACCCTCCTCCACACCTCCTCGCTCTCCCCTCCTACCCTCTTCCACACCTCCTCGCTCTCCCCTCCTACCCTCTTCCACACCTCCTCGCTCTCCCCTCCTACCCTCTTCCACACCTCCTCGCTCGCCCCTCCTACCCTCTTCCACACCTCCTCGCTCTCCCCTCCTACCCTCTTCCACACCTCCTCGCTCTCCCCTCCTACCCTCTTCCACATCTCCTCGCTCGCCCCTCCTACCCTCTTCCACACCTCCTCGCTCTCCCCTCCTACCCTCTTCCATACCTCCTCGCTCTCCCCTCCTACCCTCTTCCACACCTCCTCGCTCTCCCCTCCTACCCTCTTCCACACCTCCTCGCTCGCCCCTCCTACCCTCTTCCACACCTCCTCGCTCGCCCCTCCTACCCTCTTCCACACCTCCTCGCTCTCCCCTCCTACCCTCTTCGCTCTCCCCTCCTACCCTCTTCCACACCTCCTCACTCTCCCCTCCTACCCTCTTCCACACCTCCTCACTCTCCCCTCCTACCCTCTTCCACCCCCCCGCTCTCCTCTCTCTCCCCTTCCACACCCCCACCCTCTTTTCACACACCCTCTCCCCCTCTCTCTCCTCCCCTCTCTCTCCTCCTCTCTCTCCCCTCCTCATGCTCTCTCTCCCTCCCTCCCTCCCCCCTCTTCTCCTACCCTCTTTTCACACACCCTCTCCCCCTCTCTCTCCTCTATCTCCCCTCCTCTCTCTTGTCCTCTCTCTCTCTCTCTCTCCCCTCCTCCTCCTCTCTCTCCCTCTCTCCCTCCCCCCTCTTCTCCTACCCTCTCCAGCAGGCTCATCTCCTGGAAGTCGTGGCTGACGTTGGCCAGTCTCTGGAGGGTGTGGGTCAGGTCATAGTCAGTGCAGAAGTAGAATCCATCTGTAGTCAGCACGTTGTTAATCATGGACAGGAATGTCTTGTTGTCTTGCGTCTGGATGGGAGAAAATAGATTTTAGCTGGTTGGGCACAACTCATGACAGTGCAGTTTGCCGTTTTGTGTGTGTGTGAAAATGTGGAAAGAGAGGCTGTTAAGCCAAGGACTTTTCATATGAAATTAAACAGCATGCTTTATTTAGAAACATTGACAATAATCTTACTAGGTGACCTATAAACAAATTAAATACATCTGGCTAAAATACATCTGAACGGCATCAGATGTTCTGAAGTACTATTACAGCCCCGGTGGTTTCAAAATGGGGCCTCGTTATGCACGGTTGAAATCATCTCTTACATATTACAATAGCCCTCCGAGTTGATGGGTTTCATTCTAAACCTTGTCCACTTCACCTCCCTCCCAGAGTTTAGTGCACAACTTCTAATGATCTCTGCGTCCCAAATGGCTGCACCCTATTCCCTATGTGGTGCAGGTGACATTTGGGACGCAGCCGATGTCTAAAGGAAAGCCATATTTTGGTATTTGTTTCATTAGTCCATTGATTTTTGCTTGTCAGTAATCAAGTATCCAAGAAATTATCCCCTAGACAAGACGGACATGAATGACTACAGCTATGACCACAATTTCTCCTTTCTACCAAAGTGTTGCACTTCTCAATGTGTCTTTCCGTGATCCCTCACGTCCCACCTGCTTGTCTCCTTCTCAACAGTATCGGAGGAGAAGGTCCAAGGTTCCTCCCCTCTTCTTTCAGTATGTCTCTATGCACACTCACAGGGTCCTACATAATCACATACTCACACACAAAGTCCATTTTCTCACTCGCACATAATATGCACATACATTTATACTGACTCTACACAACACACTCACATACAAGCTGCTGCTACTCTGTTTATCTTATATCCTGTTGCATAGTCAGTCACCTTACCCGTATACATACAGTGCATTCGGAAAGTATTCAAACCATTTTACTTTTTCCACATTTTGTTACGTTACAGCCTTGTTCTAAAATTGATTAAAATAATTGTTTTCCTCATCAATCTACACACAATACCCAATAATGTTAGCAAATTTCTTAAAACTTAAAAACAAATACCTTACTTACATAAGTATTCAGACCCTTTGCTATGAGACTCGAAATTGAGCTCAGGTGCATCCTGTTTCCATTGATCATCCTTGAGATGTTTCGACAACTTGATTGGAGTCCACCTGTGGTAAATTCTATTGATTGGACATGATTTGGAAAGGCACACACCGGTCTATATAAGGTCCCACAGTTGACAGTGCATGTCAGAGCAAAAACAAGCCATGAGGTCTAAGGAATTGTCCGTAGAGCTTCGAGACAGGATTGTGTCGAGGCACAGATCTGGGGAAAGGTACCAAATCATTTCTGCAGCATTGAAGGTCCCCAAGAACACAGTGGCCTCCATCCTTCTTAAATTGAAGAAGTTTGGAACCACCAAGACTCTTCCTAGAGCTGGCCGCCCGGCCAAACTGAGCAATTGGGGAGAAGGACCTTGGTCAGGGAGGTGACCAAGAACCCGATGATCACTCTGACAGAGCTCCAGAGTTCCTCTGTGGAGATGGGAGAACCTTCCAGAAGAACAACCATCTCTGCAGCACTCCAATCAGGCCTTTATGGTAGAGCGGCCAGACGGAAGCCACTCCTCAGTAAAATACACATGACAGCCTGCTTGGAGTTTACCAAAAGGCAACTAAAGACTCTCAGACCATGAGAAACAAGATTATCTGGTCTGATGAAACCAACATTGAACTCATTGGCCTGAATTCCAAGCGTCACGTCTGGAGGAAACCTGGTACCATCCCTACGGTGAAGCATGGTGGTGGCAGCATCATGCTGTGGGGATGTTTTTCAGCGACAGGGACTGGGAGACTAGTCAGGATCGAGGGAAAGATGAACGGAGCAAAGTACAGAGAGATCCTTGATGAAAACCTGCTCCAGAGCGCTCAGGACCTCAGACTGGGACGAAGGTTCACCTTCCAACAGCACAACGACCCTAAGCACACAGCCAAGACAACGCAGGAGTGGCTTCGGGACAAGTCTCTGAATGTCCTTGTGTGGCCCAGCCAGAGCCCGGCCTTGAACCCGATCGAACATCTCTGGAGAGACCTGAAAATAGCTGTGCAGCGACACTCCCCATCCAACAAGACAGAGCTTGAGAGGATCTGCAGAGAGGAATGGGAGAAACTCCCCAAATACAGGTGTGCCAAGCTTGTAGCGTCATACCCAAGAAGACTCGAGGTTGTAATCGCTGCCAAAGGTGCGGCAACAAAGTACTGAGTAAAGCGTCTGAATACTTAAAATGTCATATTACCATTTTCTTATTTTTATATACATTTGCAAACATTTCTAAAAACCTGTTTTTGCTCCAGACGTATTGTGTGTATATTGATGAGGGAAAAATGTAATCTATTTTAGAATAAGGCTGTAACGTAACAAAATGTGGAAAAAGTCAAGGGGTCTGAATACTTTCCGAATACACTGTATCTACCTCCATCACTCCAGTACCCCTGAACATGTAAATATGGTATTGGAACTGACTTTTTAAATATTTCCTGTATATTTCCTGTGTATTTCATATTTCTCGTGTTATTTTTTTTATAGTAATACATTGTTATTCATTATTGCATTGTTGTGTTTGCAAGAAAGGCATTTCACTGTACTTGAGCATTTGACATTAAAACTTGAAACGAAGGTCTTCTCCAATGTGTTTTGAAGAGAAGGAGAGGAGAGAGGATGCAAATGGGATTGACCCTATGCCTCCTCACTCACTACGAGGCTGCAGCTGCTTCCCTGCATTATGTCAGCACTTTATCAGCACTTTGTATCCTGTTTTTGCCAGTGAATGCAGTGTCTCTCTCCTCAAGATGACTGACGGCCAAATACATTAAAATTCAAGTCTTTTGTTCCAAATGGTGCCCTATTCCCTATATAGGGCATTACTTTTGGCCTCTGGTCAAAAGTAGTGCACAGTATAGGAAATAGGGTGCCATTTGGAATCACACATGGTTTCTAATACCTCCAAACTAAATTTCCACTCCACCCACGGCACTCATCGAAAACATGAAGTATTAAAACACCTGAGGCATTTTAGACCAAAACTTTCACTGATAATTCTAATAAGAAAATATATAAGTCTTTCTTTACGTATCAAGTAAAGAGTGTGTGACAACTTCCATTTTCCATAACAAAGGAAATTCACTGTGACCTTTAGTAAGCCGTGCTGTTAGCAAGCGTTGTTCTGACTGTGTGCATCTCTAAACAGATACAATGACTTGTGGTGCATCTCTAAACAGATACAATGACCTGTGGTGCATCTCTAAACAGATACAATGACTTGAGGTGCATCTCTAAACAGATACAATGACCTGTGGTGCATCTCTAAACAGATACAATGACCTGTGGTGCATCTCTAAACAGATACAATGACCTGTGGTGCATCTCTAAGGTGCATCTCTAAACAGATACAATGACCTGTGGTGCATCTCTAAACATATACAATGACTTGAGGTGCATCTCTAAACAGATACAATGACCTGTGGTGCATCTCTAAACAGATACAATGACCTGTGGTGCATCTCTAAACAGATACAATGACTTGTGGTGCATCTCTAAACAGATACAATGACTTGAGGTGCATCTCTAAACAGATACAATGACCTGTGGTGCATCTCTAAACAGATACAATGACCTGTGGTGCATCTCTAAACAGATACAATGACTTGAGGTTGCATCCCAAATTACACCCTATTCCCTTTATAGTGCACTACTTTTGCACATTTCCCAGTTACAGTAAAGCACTTAGTATCAAACATTGACTGCAGGATTTGTTTTAAATAAATGTTAACAATTTGAATATTTCTGAACACTGAAATGATAAGCCTGAAAGCCTGAAGGAATTGATTTCAAATTGGAATTTGTAGAATTCTTGGGGATAATATTGAATTGGGAATTGAATTCTTGGAATTTACTTAACATTGGATTTGACACTACTGTAGCTAGGTCCCCTCTAGTTCAAAGCTACTGTCTGTTAGCTACTGTAGCTAGGTCCCCTCTAGTTCAAAGCTACTGTCTGTTAGCTACTGTAGCTAGGTCCCCTAGTTCAAAGCTACTGTCTGTTAGCTACTGTAGCTAGGTCCCCTCTAGTTCAAAGCTACTGTCTGTTAGCTGTACTAACGCTACTGTAGCTAGGTCCTCTAGTTCAAAGCTACTGTCTGTTAGCTGTACTAACGCTACTGTAGCTAGGTCCCCTCTAGTTCAAAGCTACTGTCTGTTAGCTGTACTAACGCTACTGTAGCTAGGTCCTCTAGTTCAAAGCTACTGTCTGTTAGCTGTACTAACGCTACTGTAGCTAGGTCCCCTCTAGTTCAAAGCTACTGTCTGTTAGCTGTACTAACGCTACTGTAGCTAGGTCCTCTAGTTCAAAGCTACTGTATGTTAGCTACTGTAGCTAGGTCCCCTAGTTCAAAGCTACTGTCTGTTAGCTAAAGTTCAAAGCTACTGTCTGTTAGCTGTACTAACGCTACTGTAGCTAGGTCCTCTAGTTCAAAGCTACTGTCTGTTAGCTGTACCATAGCTACTGTAGCTAGGTCCTCTAGTTCAATGCTACTGTCTGTTAGCTAAAGTTCAAAGCTACTGTCTGTTAGCTGTACTAACGCTACTGTAGCTAGGTCCTCTAGGTCAAAGCTACTGTTTCCATGGCAGTGTGCTTTCCCTACTGCCTGTCAAACACTAGGATAGATTGAAAGGAGATTCTCCCTGCGTATTGACACAATGCAAAGTCACAGATATGGATGGATTGATAACAAGCAACAGCTATCAGTGAATAGATATCCTGTAACTAGGAAGAGTTTCAAACAGAACCAGCCGACTGAGTATTAGAATAGGAAGCGTAAAACTTCTGAAAATACGGTGCAGAACCCCGTGGTCTAGCGGTAACACTCCCGGCTAGTCACCACCCACCACAGACTGGGTTCAATCGCCACATCCACCCTTCCTACTGGTCTCTCATTTGCCTGTCTCCCCTTCTGTTTCCAACTGTAGTGTAAAAAAATATATATAAAAATAATATATATATCCCAAAAAGTGTATGAGTGTGTTTGTCACCTGGTTCTCAGTGAGGTGAAGCACCGTCTTTTTGTAAGAGATGACATCAAAATCCACTGCCTTCCACACAGCGTGACCCAGGAGGCTGCCCACATTCCTCTTCTTGGTAATGACGATCAGGTACATCCCTGTGAGCGGGGAAACCACAGTTAACGTCAGCCTGGTCAACACCCTATTTAAAACAGTAACGTGTTAGTTACAGGGGTACATCCTGTAGGGACAAGGTATTACGTTCCGATAATCTCCTTTCTCCCCAAGTGTTCACTTGTTCAATTCCCTTCACTGATTTGAAAAGGTAATTACTGGTATAAGAAATACGGTGGAAACTCCCTCTAGCGCAGGGGTGTCAAACTCAGATTGCCCTGGGGGTCGCATTCGGTCTTCAACGAGGTCCGGAGGGCCACACTTAAAACTGATTATATTTCCTCGCCGTACAAATTTGCTAAAAATAGTCATATATCCATCACTTTTGGTATTTGATGCTCCCTGACTGTCTAGCTTTCATTTCGGTGATTATTAGCGAGCTGTACACAGTCAATAAAATTCCTGAATGTAGGCCCATTATCATTTCTACACATAGTTAGTAGAAGAAAAAAACAAACACCCCTGCTCTAGCCCATGCCTCCACCAATCTGATGTTTTTAGATTTGCGGGAATTAGTGAACGATTCCACACTTCAGGAGAAAGGAGATATTGTTGGGACGCACCGAGTGGTAGGCCTACATCCTGTGTGACAAGGTAAGGACCAGTCCAGTGTTGTGTCAGGCTGTGGTGCCTACCTGCCACCAGGCGGATGGTCCCCATGATGCCACAGATGGGCCTGGTGTTGGCTGACGGAGGGACATCCTTCTTCCCTAAAGAAACAAGATACAGGATAAACACTCTCTAATCACAATGATTAACACACATCCAGCTACTGTATTGACCACACACACATCCAGCTACTGTATTGACCACACACACATCCAGCTACTGTATTGACCACACACATCCAGCTACTGTATTGACCACACACACATCCAGCTACTGTATTGACCACACACACATCCAGCTACTGTATTGACCACACACACATCCAGCTACTGTGTTGACCACACACACATCCAGCTACTGTATTGACCACACACACATCCAGCTACTGTATTGACCACACACATCCAGCTACTGTATTGACCACACACATCCAGCTACTGTATTGACCACACACATCCAGCTACTGTATTGACCATATACATCCAGCTACTGTATTGACCACACACATCTAGCTACTGTATTGACCACACATACATCCAGCTACTGTATTGACCACACACATCCAGCTACTGTATTGACCACATACATCCAGCTACTGTATTGACCACACACATCCAGCTACTGTACTGATCCACAATAGGTCATCTTCAGTTGTAGACCTAGATCTTTTGCTGAGCTAGACGGAGTGGTGCGCTAAACTTTGCCAGCACTTTATGCAGTTGTAGGTTTTAAGGGTACATTAATTATTCACAACTTCCGCACTTCAGGAACTCCATTAGGAAGCTATAAACCCTCTCTTGGAACCTACCTGAATTCATCCAATAACAAATGCTTGTTTTTTTGTTGCAAAACGTTTCGCTACGATGTGTACCGAGTCTTACCAGTCAGGGTCATCTCATTGGACACCCTGTCGATGGCCAGGACTGCATCGGCCCCGTCATCACAGGCCTCAATGTAGAACTTCTCTGGGGTAGTGTGCCTGTGGGAAGGGAATAATGGAGAGGTTCAAGTATGTGGCGGAGTAGGGTGAAGTTTCCCTTAGATGCTGATCTTGGGTCAGCCTGGAGCACGTTACGGAGAACGTCCAGTGACATGAAGAGCACACCGTAACAGAAAGGCTGTCTGCCGCCTGAGATGCAGCACATTACAGAGACGTGACAATCCTGAGGTTTATTACAGGGCAGACAGGCAGACCATGAACGTACGATAATGACAACTGAGCCGTTGTGGCCTTGAGCAACGCACTTAACCACCCACAAAGTAAAACACTGCACTGATAGGCTACGGTATAAAACACGTGGTCCGTCAACCCTCCATCTGGAGAGCTATAGTTGAAACCCGAGATGAATCTGTAAAGAGCACACTTCTCCAGCGTGCCAGTGGCCATCGAAGGTGAGCATTTGCCCACTGAAGTCGGTTACAACGCCCAACTCCAGTCAGGTCAAGACCCTGGTGAGGACGACGAGCAAGCTGAGGAGAATCCCTGAAACGGTTACCTGAAAGTAGAACTTCTTCGGTTGTGCAAACCCACAGTTTCATCAGCTGTCCGGGTGGCTGGTCTCAGACGATCCCGCAGGTGAAGAAGCCGGATGTGGAGGTCCTGGGCTGGTGTGGTTTCGCGTTGGTCTGCGGGTGTGAGGCCGGTTGGACGTACTGCCAAATTCTTTAAAACGACGTTGGAGGCGGCGTATGGTAGCGAAATGAACATTCAAATATCTGGCAACAGCTCTGGTGGACCTTCCTGTAGTCAGTATGCTAATTGGACGCTCCCTCAAAACTTGAGACATCTGTGGCATTGTGTTGTGTGACAAAACTGCAAATTTTAGAGTGGCCTTTTATTGTCCCCAGCACAAGGTGCACCTGTGTAAAGTACTTAAGTAAAAATACTTGAAAGTACTACTTTAGTCGTTTTTTGGGGTATCTGTACTTTACTATTTGACAAATTTTACTTTTACTTCACCACATTCCTAAAGAAAATGATGTACTTTTTACTCCATACATTTTCCCTGACACCAAAAAGTACCCTGTTACATTTTGAATGCTTAGCAGGACAGGAAAATGGTCTAATTCACACGCTTATCAAGAGAACATCCCTGATCATCCCTACTGCCTCTGATCTGGCGGACCCACTAAACACAAATGCTTTGTTTGTAATTTATGTCTGAGTGTTGGAGTGCGGCCATGGCTATCCGTAAAAAAATAAAACAAGAAAATGGTGCTGTCTGGTTTGCTTAATATAAGGAATTTGAAATGATTTATACTTTTACTTCTACTTTTGATACTTAAGCATATTTTAGCAATTACATTTACTTTTGATACTTAAGTATATTTAAAACCAAATACTTTTACTCAAGTAGGATTTTACTGGGTGACTTTCACTTTTACTTGAGTCATTTTCTATTAAGGTATCTTTACTTTTACTCAAGTATGACAATCGGGTACTTTTTACACCACTGGTAAAGATCATGCTGTTTAATCAGCTTCTTGATATGCCACAGCTGTCAGGTGGATGGATTATCTTGGCAAAGGAGAAATGCTCACTAACAGGGATGTAAACAGATTTGTGACCAACATTTGTGAGAAATAAGCTTTTTGTGCGTATAAAACATTTCTGGGATCTTTTATTTCAGCTCATGAAACATAGGACCAACACTTTACATGTTGCGTTTATATTTTTGTTCAGTATAGAAGCACTCCAACAGACGTGATCTAGAAGCACTCAAACAGACGTGATCTAGAAGCACTCCAACAGACTTGATCTAGAAGCACTCAAACAGACTTGATCTAGAAGCACTCAAACAGACATGATCTAGAAGCACTCCAACAGACGTGATCTAGAAGCACTCCAACAGACGTGATCTAGAAGCACTCCAACAGACGTGATCTAGAAGCACTCCAACAGACTTGATCTAGAAGCACTCAAACAGACATGATCTAGAAGCACTCAGACGTGATCTAGAAGCACTCAGACGTGATCTAGAAGCACTCAGACGTGATCTAGAAGCACTCAGACTTGATCTAGAAGCACTCCAACAGACATGATCTAGAAGCACTCCAACAGACGTGATCTAGAAGCACTCAAACAGACGTGATCTAGAAGCACTCCAACAGACTTGATCTAGAAGCACTCAAACAGACTTGATCTAGAAGCACTCAAACAGACATGATCTAGAAGCACTCCAACAGACGTGATCTAGAAGCACTCCAACAGACTTGATCTAGAAGCACTCAAACAGACATGATCTAGAAGCACTCAGACGTGATCTAGAAGCACTCAGACGTGATCTAGAAGCACTCAGACTTGATCTAGAAGCACTCCAACAGACATGATCTAGAAGCACTCAGACGTGATCTAGAAGCACTCAGACGTGATCTAGAAGCACTCCAACAGACATGATCTAGAAGCACTCAGACGTGATCTAGAAGCACTCAGACGTGATCTAGAAGCACTCCAACAGACGTGATCTAGAAGCACTCCAACAGACTTGATCTAGAAGCACTCCAACAGACTTGATCTAGAAGCACTCCAACAGACGTGATCTAGAAGCACTCCAACAGACGTGATCTAGAAGCACTCCAACAGACTTGATCTAGAAGCACTCAAACAGACGTGATCTAGAAGCACTCAAACAGACGTGATCTAGAAGCACTCCAACAGACATGATCTAGAAGCACTCAGACTTGATCTAGAAGCACTCCAACAGACGTGATCTAGAAGCACTCCAACAGACTTGATCTAGAAGCACTCCAACAGACGTGATCTAGAAGCACTCCAACAGACGTGATCTAGAAGCACTCCAACAGACATGATCTAGAAACACTCCAACAGACTTGATCTAGAAGCACTCAAACAGACTTGATCTAGAAGCACTCCAACAGACATGATCTAGAAGCACTCCAACAGACTTGATCTAGAAGCACTCCAACAGACGTGATCTAGAAGCACTCAAACAGACGTGATCTAGAAGCACTCCAACAGACGTGATCTAGAAGCACTCCAACAGACGTGATCTAGAAGCACTCCAACAGACGTGATCTAGAAGCACTCCAACAGACGTGATCTAGAAGCACTCAAACAGACGTGATCTAGAAGCACTCCAACAGACGTGATCTAGAAGCACTCCAACAGACGTGATCTAGAAGCACTCCAACAGACTTGATCTAGAAGCACTCCAACAGACGTGATCTAGAAGCACTCAAACAGACGTGATCTAGAAGCACTCAAACAGACGTGATCTAGAAGCACTCCAACAGACATGATCTAGAAGCACTCAGACTTGATCTAGAAGCACTCCAACAGACGTGATCTAGAAGCACTCCAACAGACTTGATCTAGAAGCACTCAAACAGACGTGATCTAGAAGCACTCAAACAGACGTGATCTAGAAGCACTCCAACAGACGTGATCTAGAAGCACTCAAACAGACTTGATCTAGAAGCACTCCAACAGACGTGATCTAGAAGCACTCAAACAGACATGATCTAGAAGCACTCAAACAGACGTGATCTAGAAGCACTCCAACAGATATGATCTAGAAGCACTCAGACTTGATCTAGAAGCACTCCAACAGACTTGATCTAGCTGATGTTGTAGCCTATATAATTTTTACATTTTAGTCATTTAGCAGACGCTCTTATCCAGAGCGACTTACAGGAGCAATTAGGGTTAAGTGCCTTGCTCAAGGGCACATAGACAGATTTTTCACCTAGTCGGCTCAGGGATTAGAACCAGCGACCTTTCGGTTACTGGCACAACGCTCTTGACCACTAAGCTACCTGCCGCTTAACAAGCGCTTTGAGATTCTGTATAATGAAAAGCATAATAAAACTTTAATTATAATAATTTTGTGTATAACGCAAACATTCAATTACTGGTATTATTATTATTATATTGTCTGCTTGCATAACTTGACGTG
This sequence comes from Coregonus lavaretus, assembly GCF_964263955.1. Taxonomy (NCBI): domain Eukaryota; kingdom Metazoa; phylum Chordata; class Actinopteri; order Salmoniformes; family Salmonidae; genus Coregonus; species Coregonus lavaretus. The sequence continues at coordinate 65,899 of NW_028157848.1, read as the reverse complement.
AAGTTGTGACTGAATTCAACAACCAAAAGTAGGTTAGACCCGGTTCATGGCCCATGGGTATTGCACTTGTCACATAGGCTTGGTTATTCTCAACGAGCTACCGGCGCCATCTCTGATTCATCAGCAGTCCTTTATGTTAATACATCTACTACTTGACTTGCCCCCATTTCCTTGGTTTGAGAACATGACAACTCAGTCAGGTATTCAGTTGCCCAATAGTTCTTGCAAAGGGTCACACACACTACAGCTGAGATGGCACATAGAACTGAGCTTACAGGACAACATTTCAACAAAGAAAAAGCAGAATTTGGGAGTGATAAAACCATAGCTCTGTTTGCCTGGACAGTTGTCTGGTCAAATTGTTATCATATGCTGCTTATCCATATGACTTGACTACCTGGTAGCAAACAAGCCAACCAGACAATAAAGTTTTTTTTTTGCAACAAGATGAGCTAATTAGCTGGCCACTAAACTGAAATGGTCATGCAACATTAAATGGGATTTCTTCAATCAGCTAGCTAGACAAATATATTGTTATATAGCTAGCTCAGGTTAAAGAGTAACTTTTATGAAAAACACTTTTTTTTCATGGAAAACCAGATGTTTTGTGCTTAGTTATAGTGAAACATGTCAATACTGGTCTTCATTTTGACAGTTTGTTGCAAAAGTGATATATTTTGGTATTTTAATAGTAAATGTAGCTCTTTTTGCCCGTAGCGGTTAAACTCTACCATTGAAATCGTGACGTAAAGGCACCTACATCATCTCAAGGGAGGGATTCAGTACGAAATAAACTCCCTTCTAGATGTGCTGGTGACAGTGCACCTTACTTGGCAAAGGTCTTGGTAAGTGGAGTGTGCCAATATATTTTGCATGATGGTTCCTTGACTACACTACTGATGTTACACAACATTCAAAAAAGGCACATTTCCACACATATCAAGAACAAAATCATGTAGGCTGAGGATGATACGTTTATATTCATAGCCATATCAATCGTAACAAGAAATAGATGACAATGGTGGTCGTGTCAACGCGTTGGGATTTTTTCCCAACCGCTGTCCGCTAAAACAGTTGGCTCATAGTTTAACGGTTGACAATTCTCATCCCACATCGGGCAGCAGCCTGGTCTCATAGACTAGACGTGACATAGTAAACGTAAATCCATGCCACTCGAATTAGTATGGTGTGTTACATTTGGTATGGTTAGTTAAGGCAGAAGGTTACATAAGGCAAAACCGTAAGGAGTGTGGTTGGTCGGGGTGGATGGGTGGGCGTATAACGCAAACATCTAGCAACCCCAAAGGTTGCGTGTTCGAATCTCATCACGGACAACTTTAGCAACTTTGAAACTAATTACTTTTTTAGCTACTTTGAAACTACTTAGGATGTTAGCTAACCCTTCCCCTAGCCCTTTAACCTAACTACTAACCTTAACCACTAATCTTAATCCCGCTAACGTTAGACACCTAGCTAACGTTGGCAACAACAAATTGGAATTCGTAACATATTTGATATTTTAGTCATTTAGCAGACGCTCTTATCCAGAGCGACTTAAATGAGTAATTAGGGTTAAGTGCCTTGTTCAAGGGTTCATCTAAATATTTTTCACCAAGCAGGTTCGGGATTCGAACCAGTGACCTTTCGGTTACTGGAAAAACGCTCTTAACAGCTAGGCCTCCTGCCGCCCCGTAACATATTGTACAAATTGCAATTCGTAAACATATCATACGAAATGGATGATGGACATTCACAAATTAATACATACCATACGAAATGTAACATACTGTATCATACTAAATGGACCATCTCGGATTTACGTACAGAATAATACTAAATGCTCTGAAAACAGGTTGGGGGCAGATAAAAAAAAACGTCTCCTTTTTTACAATATCCATCCTGTGCCCACACTTCTAATTCTGAAAAGTAAAAGCATACCTGTGAGAGGGGTCGCCCTGGTAGTAGTTGTAGGTTTTTATAGAGAACCCAAGACTAATCTGTGAGTTAATTTGACCATTGGAAAAAGAGATACTGGGTAAATACTGCACTGCGGGTTGGATTGAATTGAGCCCCTAATCTTCATTTTCGAGGTGATGATTGCACTTTTCTTCCCAACAGAATAACGCCATAAATGTGAATCCACATTTCAATGATTTGTTTTGCACCCTACGGGGGGATTAGAGTTTACACTGCAAGTGGCAATAGATGTCAAGAACTCGGCGCCTCACCACTGGGAGCCAACTGTTCAGAGACATATTTGCTCGTGATGCACATCATTTTATTATCAGAGCATGCCAGTAGATACTTCTGGTAAGTATGCTTTAGTGAGAAAGTGTTGGGATAAGGTACAACTACTCCCACCCACAACTTCTCAACTGAATGCATTTTTGAACATTTGAAGGGGTTCGGGAAATGCTGAAATTGGGGTTGAGAGTTACCCTTTAAGCAAGCTAAGCGAGTTCTACTAGACTGCATGACCATTGGTTGTTGCCTTGGCTAGCATTCACCAAGATAGCTGTTGACTTAACTAACATTCAGCAAGCCAGCTAGCTAATGTCAACCCGACTTTTGACAATCATGACAAATGTCGACCTGATATTCCTTATACTTGATTGGTGTCGTTTTAATACATTTAAAAGTGAAGAACAATACTTACAAATTGAACCTCTCGTAGGCAGTCGCCATCTTCACTTCTTGTAGCGAGCTGATCTTCTTCTTCTTCTATGATATAATGGCGGTCCGCAAACAAACGTTTCCCGTGCATGCCGCCACCTACTGTGCTGGAGTGTGTGGTCGATCATATGGTTTACAACGTTAGCTCCACATTTTCTAAATCCTCTTACCTAACTCAGTACTTCTGAGAAAATAAAAAAAAAGAACCCTACTAACTTCTAAAATACCCTTTGGAGGGCATATTAATGCCGGCCCTTGGGCTCAGAGTCCCATCTCTTCTGCCACACATCTATCAAAATAGCTGATCTTACATTTGGCCTCACCTCTATCCAGTGGAACATGAATATCAATTATATCTAGTTTTAAAGCCCTTTTGGCTATCTGGTCTACAATTTCATTCCCTTCCACACCCGAATGGGCTGGGATTAGGCCTGTGGCGTTCATTACATTTTGTCAGCCCGTGATTGTCAAGCAAATAACTGCCAGTCTCACGGTAATTGACTGTTAATTAACATAAACACATTTAGCATCTCCTGGCTTCCACGCATAGCCTACAGGCCACTAAAGCAGACCTTTGCAACATCTACATTTTAAAAAGTCTAATAAATATATGTAATATAGTCTACACCATCACAATAAATCCATTATTTATTTTAGACAGGTCTAAAGAAACATGATATGAAAAAAAAAAAAGTATATTTCAGAAGAACAGAATAGCATACTCTGAGTTGTTCTTATGTTAGGCCCTGATCTGGCTATGCCAAATGGCTGTGGGCTACACTAGTTCATTTAGCAGACAAGATTTGCTTAGAATTCCATGGCATTATTTTATTGTATGAAGAATACAATTGAACATAGCTGAATAAAATAGAAAGGATATTTTCTCCAAACGATTTGAGGGAGTGAGCACCTGCGGCTATTCTGTGTTGAGCAGTTAACAAAGAAACAGGTACTCCTATATGCTTAATTTAGAGTTATTTATGGAACTTTAGTTGTGATACAAATGCTGGGCTATATGTTTTGATTTTTAATACATTCTAAGGCTTCAAGATGCGACTCTAATGATGACTTGAAAAAAGTCACATGAAAGGCATGAGCTCTGCTTTGTTTTTTGCGCAGGCTGTACACACCTCATCAGTCTCTCATTCACAATTTAACAAGCACCTGATAATGCCTCGATTTTTCCCGGTGGCATCCCCTTTGTGTGGCCGTAATGCCCCCTAAAGAAATCCATGCTTTTCTTGGCCAGTGGCCATTGTGCCGGATTTAATCATTATAATTCCCTTCTCCTGGCTGCGTGCTCCGAAGCACCTCTCACTGACATGGCTCTCACAGTTAGCTCAATTCTTATTAGCCAATGCCCGTCACGTGATCAGGTCTTTCTCACAGGCTACAAGTGAAGACCGACACATCGGGGATGCAACTGCGCCCGTCCTAATTCTGAGGCGTATATTGACGATATTGGAAGAACTGTCCACATTTACTTTTCATCAGCCAACAAGATGAGTCGGCCTAACGAACAGCAAAAGCACTAGCCTATGTCAATCTGCTATCCCCCATAGTACAAAATGTTGACCTATTCTATTCTGTGTGAGAAATAAATATTCCAAACATAGTCTGGGACAATTGCGGGATGCGATAGATCCCAAATTAATACAACCACTAGCATCAAAAAACATTTGTTAAGCAATGAGCCTAACGCAACAGATCAGAACGTTTAGTTTAAACTGTTGATCAACTCTTAGGCTATTTCTTCACATTATAAGCGCAGCAATGCACACATGGCAGTAGGCTATAAGCACTAATGTTCCATTAGAGGAAAAACACCATTCTCAAAAGTGACTGCAAATGCCATTATGCATGTAATGCTTTTATTATAAATGTGCAGTTTTATGGTGAAAATTATCTTCCCCAAACTTGAAATTCACGTGCTGCATATGTATGCCAGTTAGGCTCTACACCTGTTTTAAAGTGGATTAATGTGCTTCATTTTAAGAAGTTATTTGCCCACTTTAGTTGTGATACAAACCTTATCAAAACATACAGTGCATTCGGAAAGTATTCAGACCCCTTGACTTTTTCCACATTTTTTTACTTTACAGCCTTATTCTAAAATAGATTAAATCGTTTTCGCTCTCATCAATCTACACACAATACCCCATAATGACAAACCAAAAACTGGTTTTTAGATTTTTTTGCACATTTATACAAATAATAATAATAATAATAATAATAATAATATCACATTTACATACGTATTCAGACCCTTTACTCAGTACTTTGATGAAGCACCTTTGGCAGTGATTACAGCCTCGAGTCTTCTTGGGTATGATGCTACAAGCTTGGCACACCTGTATTTGGGGAGTTTCTCCCATTCTTCTCTGCAGATCCTCTCAACCTCTGTAAATTGGATGGGGAGCGTTGCTGCACAGATATTTTCAGGTCCCTCCAGAGACGTTGGATCGGGTTCAAGTCCAGGCTCTGGCTGGGCCACTCAAGGACATTCAGAGACTTGTCCCGAAGCCACTCCTGCGATGTCTTGGCTGTGTGCTTAGGGTCGTTGACCTGTTGGAAGGTGAACCTTTGCCCCAGTCTGAGGTCCTGAGTGCTCTGGAGCAGGTTTTCATCAAGGATCTCTCTGTACTTTGCTCCGTTCATATTTCCCTCCATCCTGACTACCCTGCCATAACGGCCTGATTGGTGGAGTGCTGCAGAGATGGTTGTCCTTCTGGAAGGTTCTCCCATCTCCACAGAGGAACTCTGGAGCTCTGTCAGAGTGACCATCAGGTTCTTGGTCACCTCCCTGACCAAGGCCCTTTGCTCTGACATGCACTGTCATCTGTGGGACCTTATATAGACAGGTGTATGCCTTTCCAAATCATGTCCAATCAATTGAATTTACCACAGGTGGACTCCAATCAAGTTGTAGAAACATCTCAAGGATGATCAATGGAAACAGGATGCACCTGAGAGCAATTTGGAGTCTCATGTAAATAAGGTATTTCTATTTTTTGCTAAAAAAAATCTAAAAACCTCTTTTCACTTTGTCATTATGAGGTATTGTGTGTAGATTGATGAGGAAATGTTTTTATTTAATCAATTTTAGAATAAGGCTGTAACGTAACCAAATGTGGAAAAAGTCAAGGGGTCTGAATACTTTCCGAAGGCACTGTATAGGCCTATGTGCTAGGCTACATGAGGTGTGCGACTATGATTTGAAGAAGTCGCCAAAAAAAGGCATGAGCTGTTTCTTCCCTTACTGCACACAAGCTGGGCTTCATTCACAAGGGATCATACATCATTCACAAGGGATCATACATCATTCACAAGGGATCATACATCATTCACAAGGGATAATACATCATTCACAAGTGATAATACATCATTCACAAGTGATAATACATCATTCACAAGTGATAATACATCATTCACAAGTGATAATACATCATTCACAAGTGATAATACATCATTCACAAGTGATAATACATCATTCACAAGTGATAATACATCATTCACAAGTGATAATACATCATTCACAAGTGATAATACATCATTCACAAGTGATAATACATCATTCACAAGTGGTAGAATAATATTGTCACCCATCAGACTATTCTTGATTTAATCATGTCTTTTCATATTCTAAATAATATATGTGTGAAATTTGTTTTTGATTTAGAATGGACCATTATCATGCACCTCGAAACAGGGGCAGGGGGAAAAAAAATACGTCATCTATGCACTTAAATAGCAAATGGAGGACGCTTTTCCAGTGGTTAATTTTCATGCCAGCCAGGTAGGCTATACTCCTGTTGTGAAGAGAAGCAATGTGCTTAATGTTAGGAAAGCTGAGAAATAAATATATTAGGCCTAGTCTATAGAAAGCTGATGGGATCCTCCTCTTTTTAATAGAGGCCATCACTCTGTTTTCTCTGCAATTGTATAGCCTATAGAAATGTTGTGCAACATGAGCTCATGGGCTCTCATGAAGCGTTTGATTAGATTATATAACATTTGCATTGATGTCAGAGTGATTAGAGGGACAGCAGAGAGCTGAGTACCAGGCAGTTAGCATGTTTGGTAGGCTACTAATGACCATCAGCAGCATCAGAGCTTGGAGAAGCCTAATTACCGTGACTAAAAACGGTCACGTGGAATTTGACTGCCGTCATGACTCGTGACCACCGGTGTGGCGGTAATACGGTCACCGTAACAGCCCTAGCTGGGACCCAGCAGAATCTCACTACTACACATCTCTTGATTCTCCATGATAACATAACATGCCTCCAATAGTAGGTCACTCCTATTATATTTGCCAGATGATAAACTATTAATTCAACACAGACTAGGAATCTGAGCATACTATAATTCTGACAGGTTGAGCGTCCTCCACCCACTGGAGGGCAACTACTATCGCCAACAGTTCAACTGGGTATACTGACAGTTAATCTGTTAGTCTTCTACATGTCTGCACATCAAATTCAGGAATGTAAATGCCTTCCCCTGTGCGCCCACTATCTGGGTCTTTGGATCCTTGGATCCATCTGTGAAAAGCGGTAAAAAAGCATAAAAACTTCTACCAATATAATTATCAACCAGTTTCCCAATATCACTGACTTCTGACCAATCTTTCCTTTTCTCTACCAAGGTTAGATCAACAACAGGGTCTGGGAGTAACCACGGAGGAACATCCCCTATCACCACAGAAGGGCCAACCTCCAACTCCCTCAAACCACTCTCATCAGCAAGCTTTCCAACTGTCCAACCAAAACCACTGCCTTGTCTACTAGTATATTCCCAACAGTCATCTAGAACAGTAGCAGTGGGATGCTCAACCTCACAGCCTTTCAACCTATCCCAATAAGCTAATGACAATTTTTTACGCCGTATATCCAAAGGCATCTCTCCTGCATCCACCAGTAAGGCACTTACAGATGTTGATTTAAACGCACCAATGAATATCCTTAAAGCTATATACTGGATTCAGTCCAGCCTCTGAAGCAAAGTCTTTACCTCTGTTCCATAACCTATACACCTGTAATCAATTGTCGTCCTGATCAGAGCTCTATAAATACCAGTGGAGGCTGGTGGGAGGAGCTATAGGAGGACGGGCTCATTGTAATGCCTGAAATGGATTCAATGGAACGGTGTCAAAGACATCAAACATATGGAAACTACATGTTTGACTCCGTTCCATTAACTCCATTCCAGCCTTTACCATTAATGCTTACAGTGCATTCGGAAAGTATTCAGACCACTTCCCTTTTTCCACATTTTGTTACGTTACAGCCTTATTCTAAAATTGATTAAATTAAATTTTTTCCTCATCAATCTACACACAATACCGGATAATGACAAAGCAAAAACAAGTTTTTATAAATTTTAGCACATTTATGAAACATTAAAAACAGAATGATCTTATTTACATAAGTATTCTGACCCTTTGCTATGAGACTCGAAATTGAGCTCAGGTGCATCCTGTTTCCATTGATCATCCTTGAGATGTTTTTACAACTTGATTGGAGTCCACCTGTGGTAAATTCAATTGATTGGACATGATTTGGAAAGGCACACACCTGTCTATATAAGGTCCCACAGTTGACAGTACATGTCAGAGCAAAAACCAAGCCATGAGGTCGAAGGAATTGTCCGTAGAGCTCCGAGACAGGATTGTGTCGAGGCACAGATCTGGGGAAGGGTACCAAAAAATGTTTGCAGCATTGAAGGTCCCCAAGAACACAGTCGCCTCCATCATTCTAAAATGGAAGAAGTTTGGAACCACCAAGACTCTTCCTAGAGCTGGCCGCACGGCCAAACTGAGCAATCGGGGGAGAAGGGCCTTGGTCAGGGAGATGACAAAGAACCCAATGGTCACTCTGACAGAGCTCCAGAGTTCCTCTGTGGAGATGGGAGAACCTTCCAGAAGGACAAACATCTCTGCAGCACTCCACCAATCAGGCCTTTATGGTAGAGTGGCCAGACGCAAGCCACTCCTCACTAAAAAGGCACATGACAGCCCGCTTGGAGTTTGCCAAAAGGCACCTAAAGGACTCAGACCATGAGAAACAAGATTCTCTAGTCTGATGAAACCAAGATTGAACTCTTTGGCCTGAATGCCAAGCGTCATGTCTGGAGGAAACCTGGCACCATCCCTACGGTGAAGCATGGTGGTGGCAGCGTCATGCTGTGGGGATGTTTTTCATCGGCAGGGACTGGGAGACTAGTCTGGATCGAGGGAAAGATGAAGGGAGCAAAGTACAGAGAGGTCCTTGATAAAATCCTGCTCCAGAGCGCTCAGGACCTCAGACTGGGGCGAAGGTTCACCTTCCAACAGCACAACGACCCTAAGCACACAGCCAAGACAACACAGGAGTGGCTTCGGGACAGGTCTCTGAATGTCAGAGCCCGGAATTGAACCCAATCGATCATCTCTGGAGAGACCTGAAAATAGCTGTGCAGCAACGCTCCCCATCCAACCTGACAGAGCTTGAGAGGATCTGCAGAGAAGGATGGGAGAAACTCCCCAAATACAGGTGTGCCAAGCTTGTAGCGTCATACCCAAGAAGACTCACGGCTGTAATCGCTATCAAAGGTGCTTCAACAAAGTACTGAGTAAAGGGTCTGAATACTTATGTAAATGTGATATTTCAGTTCTTTATTTTTTATAAATGTGCAAAAATGTCTAAAAACCTGTTTTTGCTTTGTCATTATGGGGTATTGTGTGTAGATTTAATCTACACACAATCAATTTTAGAATAAGGCTGTAACGTAACAAAATGTGGAAAAAGTCAAGGGGTCTGAGTACTTTCCGAATGCACTGTATATCGCTCATTGAACCATAGATCCAAAATATTTGTACTTAGAAACCCTCCCATAGGCTGTCCATACAGAAACAACTCTATATTATCAGCAACTTTCTTCTTCGAGAATAACATACAGCAAGACTTCACCACTGACAATTTAAAACCCCAGTCAATCGACCATCTTTCAGGTCTACCAGCATGGTTTTGACTGCTCCTCTAGAAGCACGGTTTCGACTGCTCCTACAGTTTTGCTTCGGTATTGCAGTTTAAATAAAAAAAATTGCCTGCACTGAAGACATCTATATCTGTCTGCTAATACAGGACTAGTAAAGGCCCAGTGCACTACTTTTGTGAAAATGTTTTAACTAAATGTATTAGTATTTGAGCGTTTACCAGCATTTGTAAATTCAGTCTGATAATTATCTGTACAAAACAGTTAATATGATAATACTTGCTTGATGTATGTGTTCCAGTGTGTTAACAGAAATGGTCTGTTCATTCCTTCTACATCTTAGTAGATGCTCTTATCCGGAGCGACTTACAGTAGTGAGTGCATACATTTTCGTACAGGTCCCCCGTGGGAATCGAACCCACAACCGTAGCGTTGCAAACGCCATGCTCTATCAACTGAGCCACATCATCGCATCACAAACAAGTTGGTGTCTCAATGTACTCAATTACTGTATTGTGCATTGTTTTTCTTCATGGTGATGGAAAGTCTACAGGTACCAAACCTAGATTTTACATTTTAGTCATTTAGCAGACGCTCTTATCCAGAGCGACGTACAGTTAGTGAGTGCATACATTATTTAGTTTGAGTATTATTTTTTTTTTTTTCATACCCCCCCTTGGGAATCGAACCCACAACCCTGGCGTTGCAAACACCATGCTCTACCAACTGAGCCACATCATCGCATCTCAAATAAGTTGGTGTCTCAATGTACTCAATTACTGTATTGTGCATTGTTTTTCTTCATGGAGATGGAAAGTCTACAGGTACCAAACCTAGATGACCAGCATATGTACAATACAGTAATATGTATTTACATTAAGTGGTTTGTAAGGATTGTACATTAATACTGCACAAAAAGTGGTTGTTTTCCATGTTATTTGATCAAGATTTGTATTTTATTTATTTTCTACTTCCTGTATATAGCCATGTTATTTTCTACTTCCTGTATATAGCCATGTTATTTTCTACTCATTCTTTTTATTTGTTATTCACTGTGTATTTATTCCTCGTGTCACTATTTATATTTTTCATTTGATTTTTTTATCTTATTTTTAACTCTGCATTGTTGGAAATGGACCCGTAAGTAAGCATGTCACTGTTAGTCTACACCTGTTGTCTACGAAGCATGTGACAAATAAAATTGGATTTGATTTGTATTTTTTCCAACAGCAAGGCTCAGTGCAACCTGGCAGTGTTGCCAATGCTTATAAAAGTTGTTCTTTAGAATGTCGAAATAAACATGTCTCCAACCCACATAGCACAAAATCACAAACTGAAAATAGGGCGGCAGGTAGCTTAGTGGTTAAGAGCGTTGTGCCAGTAACCGAAAGGTCACTGGTTCTAATCCCCAAAGCTTGGAGTGAATTTCATTGCCCCCTGGCACGATCCCTGTTCTCAGGTGGAAAGTTCTATGCGACACAGGCCGGGGAGTGTTACCACTACACCAAGGCTCTGCACAGGAAATGGTAATATTAATGGTTGATGGCAGTGGGGTAACCAAATCATAGATTGCAGTCTTGCTTTCAAGGTAAGGACACAAACATTTTGTAATTTGGGTGAACTATCTCATTAAAATAGGGCTGGAAGAAAATCCTGCTTGCTCTCCAGGAGGGTTGGCCACCCCTGAACTATTTTCCCCAAGTGCTGGGTGTTTGAAAATGTTCTTGTTATAACAATTAATTTCTCAAAATCACCCAAAAATCTAATGAATATCAATATTCAGGTGGTTGATGCCTACTAGTTGAAAATCCCTGCTTTCATCTTACTCTGCATAGACACAATATGATGCTTATGAGTTGTGAGACACCCTACCATCTCTGCCTAGCATGTGCACAATACTAAAATGTCAACAATTACATTTGATTCCTGGAGCATTTAATATCCAATGCTTATTTGTATGACTTATTCAAAACTGTCCGTGAATGGCTGCAAAAATATATAGCCTTGGGCCTCCCGAGTGGCGCAGCGGTCTAAGGCACTGCATCGCAGTGTTGCGCCGTCACTACAGCCTGGGGTTTGATCCCCGTGACCGGGAGTCCCATAGGGCGGCGCACAATTGGCCCAGCGTCGTCCGGGTTTGGCCGGGGGGGGCTTTACTTGGCTCATCGCGCTCCAGTGACTCCTTCGGTCATCAGTTGAACAGTGTTTAATCCAACACATTGGTGCGGCTGGCTTCCGGGTTAAACAAGCGGGGGTTAAGCAAGCGGGGGTTAAGCAAGCGGGGGTTAAGCAAGCGGATGTTAAGCAGCGTGCCTTGGCGGGTCAAGTTTCGGAGGATGCATGACTCGATCTTCGCCTCTCTCTCTCTCTCGAGCCCGTTGGGGAGTTGCAGCGATGAGACAAGATCGCAATTGGATATCACGAAAAAGGGGGTACAATTACAACAGAAAATATATATTTTCAAAGACATAAGTAGGCATATCAGATTTCAAATATGTGATTACACTGGCAACATTGGGAAGAAGTAGAATAATACAATAAGTGTGGGGAATAATAGTGGTGTTCTTACATTTACGTCATTTAGCAGACGCTCTTATCCAGCGCGACTTACAGTTAGTGAGTGCATACATTAATTTTTTATTTTTTCATACTAGCCCCCCGTGGGAATCAAACCCACAACCCTGACGTTGCAAACGCCATGCTCTACCAACTGAGCTACATCCCTGCCGGCCATTCCCTCCCCTACCCTGGATGACGCAGGGCCAATTGTGCGCCGCCCCATGGGTCTCCCGGTCGCAGCCAGCTACGACAGAGCCTGGATTCGAACCAGGATCTCTAGTGGCACAGCTAGCACTACGATGCAGTGCCTTAGACCACTGCACCATTCTTGCTGACAAGCACAGTAATTACCCTAGATTTTAGCCCGTTGTTAAGAATGAGAATTGTTCCACTGATCAGACTAAATAAAGTAAATAGCTAATAAAATCTCCTGAAGAATATATAACATAAATTTGCCCCTACACTCTACCCTAATTATTTTCTATTTACAGTCTTCCCTCTAGATTCAAACTTTTGGGTTCACAATTTATTTGACAAAATGATTTTTATAGTTACAAATCAGGTCACCCTACCAGACTTCCCTGATAAAACATACTGTAGAGTAGGTCTCTCTGTCTGCTGCCTTTTCGTTTGTAACAGCCTAAATGCCAATCACCAAACGAGGGGACTAATGCAAGCAGACCCGTCGCCAGACCTCAGTCTTAAGGGGGGCATATGAAATGCATGGGAGGGCAGGGCACAATTATTATTAGCCTACAGTACGTATATTTAATAATAAATTCCCTCAAGTGGGGGGGGGGGGGGGGCACAAGCATTTTTGGGGGGCGGGCCCGGCCCCCTATGGCCCGCCCATAGCGACGGGTGTGAATGCAAGTATGGATTACATCGACTTCAGGACATGATGTCAAAAGTCTGCATTCTGCAATAGAGACAGGAGTAATAGTAACCCTTTTGTTGACAACATTGTACATAAAACAGCGCTACCGTGTTGCCCTTTTTACAGTTGTAGAACTCAGCAGAGAATGCTCTCTCTCTCCATTCAGCTCCACTCTAATCTTGAGGGGCGTTTGTTTAAAACACGCATCAAATCCCCTTGATCCTTTACATAACTAGACCAATAATATGCTTCAATGTGCCGCGGTCCACAGTGCTGTGGCAAGACAGGACAATGATAGAGGTGCCCCTCGTGATGTTAAAACGATTTGGCGCACAGTTGAAAAGTGAACAATGGACTAATTAGAAAAATAAAAGCAGTACTTTTCAATGTGGGCATTTTCAGCGGGTGTTGCATGTTCGTAAATTCATCAGTTGTTCTGTGCTCCGGCACACTCAGACGAGATTGCTCTGAAATCGGAGTAGATAGCCAGAGTGAATTTGCGAACGCAAGAGATATGCTAACTGGATAACAGTCGTTCAGGTTCTTGCTAGCTAACCAAATGACACCTGCATCTCTGTGTATAGCCACCGAAAAACGATATGAGGGGAAAAAGTCTGTCACTCACCCACTCCTCCAATGGCATGACATGACATACTCCTAGTAGCTAGCTAGCTAGTTATCTAGCTAACATTAGGCTCCGTGTTTTTAATAGATATGCTAGCCTATTAGCCACGTTATGACTGACATTCCCAGCCTTAGTTACATTCGTCCGTTTTTGTACAGAATATTGAGTCATTGAAACTGAAACAGTGCATCCCGAAGGGAGGCAGCAAACAATTTTACCCCCTTTTTTCTCCCAATTTCAATTACGATCTTGTCTCATTGCTGCAACTCCCCAACGGGCTCGAGAGAGGCGAAGGTCGAGTCATGCATCCTCCGAAACATGACCCACCAAACAGCGCGCCTTAACACCCGCCCGCTTAACCCGGAAGCCAGCTGCACCAATGTGAAGGAGGAAACACAGTTCAACTGATGACCGAAGTCAGCCTGCAGGCGCCCGGCCAGCCACAAGGAGTCGCTAGAGCCCCGCCCCGGCCAAACCCTCCTCTAACCCGGACGATGCTGGGCCAATTGTGCGCAGCCCTATGGGACTCCCGGTCAGAGGCGAACCTATAGGCCTTCAGTGTGTGACAGGTTCATGATTCTGACAGCAACCATAATACCAGCGCACTCTTGCACAACACAAAGAGCCAGTGGTGTAGTGAAGGGTATACGCAGGTATAAGCCGTGACACAGCCTGCGATGCAGTGCCTTATGTTTTGAACACACCGACTGCGTCGTTGCGCAAAATAGTATGCAGCATCATTTAGATATGTGTGCAACAAAAGTTCAACATTCACCCTCTGCTACCATTTCTGTCAACCCGTTTACGCATACAGTTTGACGCATACGTTCGATAAATCCAACGTATGCACCACACAGAACGCACTGCAACTGACTCTGCAACGCAATGCTGCAAGGCAAACGCAGCGTTCCATTGGACATGAATGTACTTCTGGTGTACCAAAACGCAATGACACAGTCGGCGTGTTCAAAGCGTTAGACCGCTGCGCCACTCGGGCAGTGTTGCCAACTTAGCGACTTTGTCGCTATATTTAGCGAGTATTCAGACCCCTCTAAATCGACTAGCGACATCTAGCAACTTTTTCTGGTGTTATTGGAGACTCTGACGTGAAAGCACATATCGTTCTTACTCTTCTCAACGAGCAGCGGGTGCTGCCGTGGGGCCCCACCCCCATCCCAAAGCACTCACAGGCGGCCAAGTCCTCGCGCAGCAGTCCCTCCCAGCTGCATTCAGAGCAGGAGATGTTCACCCCTCCGCGTCCAGACCGCAAATGAATCGCCCATGCGGGAAGCTGCCATTTATGGTTTAAAAAATTGACCCTGCAAAAAAGGCTGAGGCCACCATGGCATTAGTTATCGCTGAACACTGTTCCATGCTGGCATGAGATCACATTGGAGAAGCATGTAGAGCTGCTTTCTCAGACTCCACTGCTGCTACCCACTTCAAAATGCAGGGGACAAAGTGCACAGAAATGATTAATGGTGTTCTAGCACCATACTTTCTGAAAAAGTTGGTCGCAGATGTGGGTGACCAGCGTTTCAGCCTCCTCCTGTTTCTAAGTACCTGGGGGTTGTGATAAGGTACTTTAGTGACACCAAGCAGACAATTGTATCAACATTTTTGGGGCTTGTTGAGTTGGAAGGAGGAGATACCAAATCTATAGCCCGTGCTGTTGTGGCTTTCCTCGAGAAGTGTTGTCTTAAAAAAGAGAAACTCCTGGGGATATGGACTGACAATGACGCTGTTATGACGGGGATTAACCATGGGGTCCATAAAGTGCTGAAGGAGGAGTACGGCCTCAAAGATCTGTTTCTTCTTCGCTGTGTGTGCCACTCTCTGCAGCTTGCTGTAAGTCATGCTTCCAATGACACCATCCCCCGTAGTGTGGAGTACTTGGTACGAGAGACTTATAACTGGTTTTCAGTGTCTCCAAAGCGCAGGGAGGCCTACAAGGCCATATATGAGACCATCAACTGTGGGGAGAAACCTTTACAGATAACCAAGGTGTGTGCCACACGTTGGCTCTCCATTGAACCCGCGGTTTCACGCATTTTGGATCAGTGGGAGGAGCTTAGGCTGCATTTCGCAGTCACCAAGTCCAGTGAACACTGCTACATGGCTGAGGTTGTATACTCCATGTACAGTGATCCTCAAAACATATTGTATCTTACTTTTTTGAAGTCAATGTTGGGTGAGGTACAGTTGGCCATCAAGGCTTTTGAGGGAGAGCAAGTAGACCCTCTTAAGCTACTTGACAGCTTGGTTAGCCTGATCAAGTCTGTGAGCAGCAGGGTGCTGAATCCACTGGCAAATGTTGATGTACTCAAAGGGCCAATAGATGGATACATCAGTCCCAAACCGTACCTTGGTTACCTTTTTGAGTCAAAGGCAGCTGAGCTCCACCTTGCGCTTGAGGATGAAAACAATGTCCGAAAGCGGTGTGTAGCCTTCACCGTCTCCCTCACTAATGAGTTGAGGGTGAGACTGCCGGACAACATCGAAGCATTGCAGTACATGTCAGTTTTCAATGTGGAGGAAACTCTAAAGCACAATAAGAGCCCTGGAGAAATAGAAAAAATAGCCAAGCTCCTTGGCTACCCCCCTGCAGAGATAGACAAGATTGTCCAGCAGTGGCGTGCCATCCATCTTAGTAAATGGAATGAGACAAAAAACACACTGGGCTTCTGGAGTGAGATTTGGAAGTTCAGGGATGCAGCTGATATCAACCCGTTTCAAGAACTTGCCATGGCTGCTGTGTCTGTGTTGTCCTTGCCACACTCGAATGCTGAAGTCGAGAGAGTATTCAGCCAGATGAGTGTGGTAAAAAGGAAACTTAGAAATCAGATGTCCTTGTGATAGAATAATTATTAATGACTAATTATTACACCCTGAAACTGTGTGAAATGTGTTAGAATGTGTGAGTGTAGGACCAGTAAAGATTATGACATTGTGTTACTATTTAGCAATGTGAGTAAGAGTTAGGCCAGACAACAAAGGACAAGGAGAACTGTCTACAGACAACTGAGAAACCAAGATAAAGAGGCCTCCCAATTTAGAGAGGAGAGAAACCGTTAGGCTTGTTAAGGAGTATGAAATGTGGTGCAGGATATTGTGAGGACAGCGATAACTAAGGAATGCAGCCTATGATAAGAACATGTGTGTGTGACCTGATGGTCAGGAGGAGAACAGAGGAAAACATCAGCTAAACCCAGGTACAGTGGAAAAATACAGCCCTCCTACAGAGGGACAGTGAGCACTCGTAGGTCCTCTGTAGCTCAATGGTGGTCCTCGTAGGTCCTCTGTAGCTCTGGTGGTCCTCTGTAGCTCAATTGGTAGAGCATGGCGCTTGTAACGCCAGGGTAGTGGGTTCGATCCCCGGGACCACCCATACGTAAAAATGTATGCGCACATGACTGTAAGTCGCTTTGGATAAAAGCGTCTGCTAAATGGCTTATTATTATTGTATGACGTGTGTGTATAAAAGATGGACTCTGAAATTGTGATAACAGAATTCTCAATGAATAAAGATCTCTGACTATTGCAACTGGGAGCTCTGTCCGTTTCTTGATCCAAAAGCCTTACAACCTTTTGGGATAGTTAGTTAATAAATTATCTTAACACCTTGCAGACCCTTAACTCCATCCTGTACATTCGATATGGACTGAAGCTGTCTGGTGAGGCTTGCTATGAGCACCAGCTGCCTGATAATGTTTTGCAGCTTTTTGGCACATCAGCTGCTTCCTCATTTAAGTCAGCTCCCTCAGTTGCTGAACCTGCCATAGAGAGCCTTGACCAAACTGATGATGACCCACTCTTTCTGTGATCCAGCACAGCCTGTGTGTGTGTGGAGGGGGGTCTGAAAAAAAACAAACAATTAACCTGAATTAGGGCCAGACTAGTTACCATCATTTTCTCACATTGCCATTGACAGTTTTTTCTTTGGTCCATTTAGATTGTTCATGTAGATTGTATACAAAAAAATGTTTTAAATGTTATGGTTAAAAATATTCATGTTTCACTGTAACTTGTTGTAGGCTCCTAAGTGGACCATAAGGTTAAAAACCAAACCAAACCAAAATAAAAAATAAGTAACTCCGACAGAGTGTCTCTTTTGGGTCACTTTTGCCGGTCCCAAGCCCGGATAAAGGAGGAGGGTTGGAATTGTGGCATAAAAAAAAACAAGAATCGACAGAAGAAAGCTAATTTGTAGTTCTAAACATATTTAGGGTGTTTTTTACTCACTTTTTGTCTCTCCCACGACGTTATTCCTCTCTCCTACAGCGTTATTCCTCTCTCCTACAGCGTCCATCACAATTACATGCACATGGCCATTTATGCAAATTAGGTGATGACTTCTAGCGACTTTTAGGACAGCCAATAGCTACTCTCCTTACTGAGGAGTTGGCAACACTAGCACTCGGGAGGACCCTGCAGATGATACTCCGCTGAAACTTGGATATGTGTAGGCTACTTTGTGCATGATTTCTATATTGTACTTCGTATTTGATCAGTCGTATACCTCCACAACACTACTTTGATACGCATCAGTAGAAGTGAGTACACAATGCCCACTGAAAAAAAAAAGTGGGTATACGGTTCATACCTGTGTATACCCTCCACTACAGCACTGGCCCTTTGTGTTTTACAAAAAGTGCAAGAGTATTACGGTTGCTGTCCTTTCAGAATCACGAACCTGTCACACACTGAATGCCTATAGGTTTGCCACTGCGCAAACATGTCTATAATTTATGTGCTGACTGAAAATAAGCTGATAATTATGATTTTTTTTTTTTTACTCTGCTGGTCTCCGGAAGAAATTACGATTGCTCACTGTCCGAGACCGCGTCATGACCGAGTACAAATGTATCCAACACCAAGACACTCAATATGTGGTCTCGAGACCGAGTGCTACAACACTGACTGATACGTACTGTATATTGCAGCAAAATGGGTTCCTGTTTTAGTCATGTCTTTGGTCACATTGGCATGGGTCGAACAAAAACACCCTAAAGATTGGTTGACAATAGAGCCTCCCACAATGCAGGGGATAGCTGCAGGATGAAGATGGTGAAGAGCAACTGCAGTCAAAACTTCAGGACCTTTGATCACATGATTTTTGTAAAGTTCATGTAGTCGACATGAAAGCGCAAATTAAGATAATTTTTATCCCCATAATGCAACACACTTTGAAAGGCGGGGATGGAAGGCTGTGATTGATAGTTTGGGGAAAATACGCCACCTATTGCCCATAATAAGTATTTTGTCGGAGGTTTAGAAATCTCAGAAATTGTCTATATTTTCCAGTTTATCTGTCTGTCACCTTGTAAATATTTACCTGAAGACAAACCTGGAAATATAGACAGCACAATACTGTATATAAACATCATTATGGGATATGTATGAATGAAAATATAAAAACAGGCATTATATACGCTAGCCTTAAAGCTGTAAGGACCCAGACGTATAAAAAGAACGCACCCTCATTCCTGAGGCCTCTCTCCAGTCAAGACGCTTGCGTGAGTGGTTGTTTAAGATGAAGAGAGGCATTACATGTATTTTTGTAAGTAGAAGTACAACCCAGATTGGTTGGCAATGCGTGTTGTAAAGACAGCGAGTGTGGTTGAGAGGTTGCCCAAGTCAGAAGAAGTTTGCAAGGTAAATTTAAAAACGAGTTAGCTAACTAGCAGCAACACCATGTGCGCATGCACAGGACACGTGCCGACTTGGCAATGTATTTTTTGTAACTTGCGTAAATCATACCAGGGCAACGCAGTGTATAGATGCGTATTACTACATTTATGGTTCTGATACACATTCAACTGAATTTGGATTACATTAATATAATCTCCCCCCACCCCCCATTCTCTTCCAGGCTGATGAATCTGCCAGCCTTGAAATGCATATAACAAGCTGTCTAGCATGGGGAATGAAGTGTAGTCAAGGTGAGATTGTTTAGTTAACACTGAAATAATGAAATGTGCCTGGAGAATGGAGACGGGAGTGTTTATGATGATTTACTAGACTAGAGTCTCTGATT
The DNA here is from genome assembly GCF_964263955.1 of Coregonus lavaretus. Classification (NCBI taxonomy): domain Eukaryota; kingdom Metazoa; phylum Chordata; class Actinopteri; order Salmoniformes; family Salmonidae; genus Coregonus; species Coregonus lavaretus. The sequence goes on along the minus strand of NW_028157848.1, from coordinate 46,153 downwards.
TTACAGTGATGTTATTTCACAGTGCACTGACACACTGCCCTCAATGATTGCTTAACTACCTATTCCTTGAGTTTATAGAAAATGACACCAATGCAATGCTCTCTTTCAGGAGACAGGAGGGAAGTTCCAAGCAGTGGTCTCATTTGGTGAGTTATTGTGGCATTTGGAGGGAGGCAAACAATGCAGTCTTGGGAAGTTGGCTCCATTAGGTCAGAGGTGCCCAACCAGGGGTACTTGAGGACTCGTGAGACCATAGACTTACTGGTAAAATGCACATGAGGGGGTACTCTGGGTAGAGCAACATTTCAGTTGGTACAGTAATTGAGAAAGGTTGGGAACCACTGTATTAGGTGGTCATCAGTATGACTAACAATCAACCGTTATATTGGTTAAATATGATGATTCTCTGAGAATGGTTTCGCAAACTATGCTGAAATTTGTGATGTCACGTTTCTCTTGGCTATCTGATTTAACCGCTGTTCACACTACACACATTCAAAGTTATATTGTTAAAATCTGTTATACAGAACGTAATGTTAACTCTTTGTCCATCTCAAACACAGCATGCTCCAAAAGAGGCTTGTCTCAAGTGTCCTGTCCTGTGGGAAGATATGGCTGGATCCCGATGAGATTGCAAACTCCAGTAAGTGTTCAGCTAATCGATGGGAGAAGAGCCATACAACGCAACATCAGTATATGCATTAATGATGATTTCCTAGACTAGAGTCTCTGAATACAACATGAAGTTAACTTCACAGTGCACTGAAAATGCATACCGGCTAACCTACCATGCATGAATTCAAAGTTCCTATTGATTCTAATGCTTTTTTATTACTTTGCAGACTGAGAATGATGGCTATGTTGCAAGGCTCCAACCATTGATGTGAAATGATACTTGGTAAGCATTAAAGTAATCTTTAGCTATTCATGACTGTATGCTTCAGAGTACCAGTGGCTGTGATGCAATAATGGCCTTAGTATCTGCAGTGTCTATGATGATTGCGATATCGGTTCCTGAATTAAACTGATGCTTTCTCGCAGCGCACTGAGACACTGACATGAGAAATTTCAAGAGTATGTGAATTGAGTAGTCTTAATTATATTCCTGTTCTCATATTGTGAAAATCACATTCAAGATGTCAATTGGTCTGTCTTTCAGGATAATAGACAAGATGGCGTCCAAATGGTGTGCATATAAAACTGCATCCATTGATGGTGAGTTCTGACATCTCTGGAGGGAAGAGTTCCCCGGCAGTTGCTTTATGGTTGCCAGCTGGTTACTTGTGTTGAGTAATTCAGTTTGTCAAACATAGCATTTTGTCAGGGCAGTATTGGATGACATTTCCATGACTAGTTAACTATTAGCCTAGCACAGTTGCATTCTAGGTGGCTATCAGTATGGCTAACAATCAACGGTTATTGGTTAAATATGATGATTCTCTGAGAATGGTTTCGCAAACTATGCTGACATTTGTGATGTCATGTTTCTCTTGGCTATCTGATTTAACCGCTGTTCACACATTGAAGATTGTTACGTTGTTATACATAATGTTGTGTGTTAACGCTTTTCTTCTCTAACACAGCATGCTCCGTCTCCCAAAGAGGCTTGCCTCCTGCGCTGCTGGAACGCTATGGCTGGATTCCAATAAGATGGGCACCGCCAACACCCGTAAGTGTTTCATCTAGTCAATGGGAGAAGAGCAATACAAAGCCGTCATGGACGTCCGCTCCATCAGTGTATGCATTAATGATGATTTCCTAGACTAGAGTCTCTGAATACAACATGAAGTTAACTTCACAGTGCACTGAAAATGCATACTGGCTAACCTACCATGCGTGAATTCAAAGTTCCTATTGATTCTAATGATTTTAATTACTTTCTAGACACAGTGGGATGGAAGATGGACACATTCTGTTGCAACTCTCCAACCCCCTTGATACTTGGTGAGCATTAAAGTAATCGCTGTTGCATTTTAGTGACTCCATGCTTCAGTGGCTGTGAAGCAAGAATTCCCTAAACCGTAGCTAAATGTATTTATCAAAGTACATAATTTTGCTTGTCAGTGATGTTTACCACATTAATGTATTTGAGTTTAACGACCATGAGAATACTTTACATGCACTACCATCTGAGACATAAAGCAACCTCATTGAATCATCTGAAGGCCAGGTTGTGGCAATTGTTGTCTTGACGTGTTTCTTACCTTCCCAGGTCCTGGTGCTTGATGGAAATCTACTTAGCCATCATGCTGCTATTGTGGCAAAGCAAGTTCTGCTGGGTGAGTGAAGTCAGATTTATTTTAATCAATTAATACCCATCGTGACTGATCATTATCCAGTCTAAGGAGTACATATCACTTGATGTGTGTAGTTAGTAGGGCTGTCAAACGATTTAAAATGGTTAATCACATGATTTTCTTTAACGTTTCCATTTTTTTAAAAGCAGCGCCTTGAGTTACAGGCATACTATGCATTGATTGTAAGGGACAGAAATACAATCTGTATCAGAAACAGAATGCGACCCATGTTTTAAGTAGGCCTACTCTTTATCAATGTTCACACATACTCAAGTACTGTTAAAGCTTCAGGCATTCTAAAGGAGTGTTCTCCCAATCCTCTAATTGGAGGGTAGACTACAGGAAAAAAGAACTGGCTCTATGGATTTGAGCTTTTAAACATGTCCAACAATGTTATGAATTCCACAACAGACCAGCCAGGGCAAAATATCAGATCACAATATTTTTCACCTTTTATGGTATTTTAGGTTTTTGAATAATAGTTCTAAATATGCTTTTGGTGCATGAACCTAGGGTGGCAGCATACATTGTTTTTAATGGGGCTTCGTCTATTCTGATTTGATTTATACTCTTCAATGAAACTTCAACTAAAATGTGGAATATAGTGGTCACTTTAAATGCAGTGTTAGACATGATAATTAATGAACAAGCCAGGGAGGGGTTAATGTGACAGGGTAGGAACCAAAGCGTTGGTCAGTTTCCCAGTGGACCTGAATTAATGTTACATTAAATGTTTTCTCTTACTGTGGCTTTGTAGTGAACGTATTCATGCGTCGCCTATTCCTCACTGATTTTAGATAATGTTGCACAAACATGCTAATCTAGGCCAGCACTGGTACCAGGCTGGATTAGCTAGCTGCGTTTGCTCTGAATAAACCAGCTAACCAGGGATTAGCTTTAGCGGCTAACAGTATTTATTTTAACCACAGCTTGCTAAGAATAGACAAACTAGCAGTTTGCAGACATTTACAAACCAATAGTGTAATTATAGAAAGCTTGTCGATTTTTTTATATTTAGAATCAAAGTGGAAAGCAGCGTTGTCACCAACATCTGCAGCATCGACCATGCAGACTGTCGGCGCGGGTCCGTGCGTCAATACCGGTATTTAGTAAAATACGGTGTACTGCCTAGGCTTATCAATGTTCTTCAACATGAACTAGTCACAAGCTGCTACTACTAGAATTGTGATCACTTGCTTAAATTGGCGTTAGTTCGAGGTATTGTAAACATGATTTTGGTTAGCTCGCTAACGTTAGCGTAACTGCCTAGCTAGTTCTGTACAAAAGGTTTTGCTGTAATTAAACTCCTGGGAATGTGTGTTATGGCTGAACCTTCAAGTTTTCCTTCAATCGTTGCTCAAAGCTGCGTGCGTAGTGGATGTTTCGGCACCACAATAGTGTCACATAGCAGCAGCTGCCACAGATTGCACACTGTGGCACTTAATAAGGTCTGTCTGGGAAAAGTGTTGCTTAAAGGGTCCGTGCAGTGAAGAAATGGCGACGCGATTTAAGTGGCAAATGTACAGCATTCAAAATGTAACGCGTGAACTTTGACAGCCTTAGTAATTAGTCCTTGGGGTGGTCCTAGCTATATAAAATGTCTAGCTTGCTACTACGACTGTCAGTGATGCTGATTTTTAACCTACATTGCTTGAGTAACTACTATGATAACTCACATTACCATCTGAGACAGTGGATATTATACAAGGGCCTGTGTACTTGTCCCTATTTCAGTAAGTCATGACTTCTCTGCTTTCAGGCCACAAGGTGGTAGATGTGAGGATATCAACATCTCTGGAGACATCTACTCTAACAAATGTGAGTAACACTTTCTATGTATTGTCAGGTTGACGTTTTTGGTGTAATTGTATTGTTAAGCAATAATGCCATTTAGTATCTGCAGTGTCTATGATGATTGCGATATCGGTTCCTGAATTAAACTGATGCTTTCTCGCAGCGCACTGAGACACTGACATGAGAAATTTCAAGAGTATGTGAATTGAGTAGTCTTAATTATATTCCTGTGCTCATATTGTGAAAATCACATTCAATATGTCAATTGGTCTGTCTTTCAGGATAATAGACAAGATGGCGTCCAAATGGTGTGCATATAAATCTGCATCCATTGATGGTGAGTTCTGACATCTCTGGAGGGAAGAGTTCCCAGCCAGTTGCTTTATGGTTGCCAGCTGGTTACTTGTGTTGAGAAATTCAGTTTGTCGAACATAGCATTTTGTCAGGGCAGTATTGGATGACATTTCCATGACTAGTTAACTATTAGCCTAGCACAGTTGCATTCTAGGTGGTTATCAGAATGGCTAACGATCAATGGTTATTGGTTAAATATGATGACTCTCTGAGAATGGTTTCGCAAACTATGCTGACATTTGTGATGTCATGTTTCTCTTGGCTATCTGATTTAACTGCTGTTCACACGTTGAAGATTGTTACGTTGTTATACATAATGTTGTGTGTTAACGCTTTTCTTCTCTAACACAGCATGCTCCGTCTCCCAAAGAGGCTTGCCTCCCGCGCTGTTGGAACGCCATGGCTGGATTCCAATAAGATGGGCACCGCCAACACCCGTAAGTGTTCATCTAGTCAATGGGAGAAGAGCAATACAAAGCCATCATGGACGTCCGCTCCATCGGTGTATGCATTAATGATGATTTCCTAGACTAGAGTCTCTGAATACAACATGAAGTTAACTTCACAGTGCACTGAAAATGCATACCGGCTAACCTAACATGCATGAATTCAAAGTTCCTATTGATTCTAATGATTTTAATTACTTTCTAGACACAGTGGGATGGAAGATGGACACATTCTGTTGCAACTCTCCAACCCCCTTGATACTTGGTGAGCATTAAAGTAATCGCCGTTGAATTTTAGTGACTCCATGCTTCAGTGGCTGTGAAGCAAGAATTCCCTAAACCGTAGCTAAATGTATTTTATCAAAGTACATCATTTTGCTTGTCAGTGATGTTTACCACATTAATGTATTTGAGTTTAACGACCATGAGAATACTTTACATGCACTACCATCTGAGACATAAAGCAACCTCATTGAATCATCTGAAGCCCAGGTTGTGGCAATTGTTATCTTGATGTGTTTCTTACCTTCCCAGGTCCTGGTGCTTGATGGAAATCTACTTGGCCATCTTGCTGCTATTGTGGCAAAGCAAGTTCTGCTGGGTGAGTGAAGTCAGATTTTATTTTAATCAATTAATATCCATCTTGTGACTGATCATTATCCAGTCCAAGGAGTACATATCACTTGATGTGTGTAGTTAGTAGGGCTGTCAAACGATTTAAAATGATTTTCTTTAACGTTTCCATTTTTTTTTTAAAGCAGCGCCTTGAGTTACAGGCATACTATGCATTGATTGTAAGGGACAGAAATACAATCTGTATCAGAAACAGAATGTGACCCATGTTTTAAGTAGGCCTACTCTTTATCAATGTTCACACATACTCAAGTACTGTTAAAGCTTCAGGCATTCTAAAGGAGTGTTCTCCCAATGTTCTAATTGGAGGGTAGACTACAGGAAAAAAGAACTGGCTCTATGGATTTGAGCTTTTAAACCTGTCCAACAATGTTATGAATTCCACAACAGACCAGCCAGGCCAAAATATCAGATCACAATATTTTTCACCTTTTATGGTATTTTAGGTTTTTGAATAATAGTTCTAAATATGCTTTTGGTGCATGAACCTAGGGTGGCGGCATACATTGTTTTTAATGGGGCTTCGTCTATTCTGATTTGATTTATACCCTTCAATGAAACTTCAACCAAAATGTGGAATATAGTGGGCACTTTAAATGCAGTGTTAGACATGATAATTAATGAACAAGCCAGGGTAGGAACCAAAGTGTTGGTCAGTTTCCCAGTGGACCTGAATTAATGTTACATTAAATGTTTTCTCTTACTGTGGCTTTGTAGTGAACATATTAATGCGTCGCCTATTCCTCTCAGATTTTAGATAATGTTGCACAAACATGCTAATCTAGGCCAGCACTGATACCAGGCTGGATTAGCTAGCTGCGTTTGCTCTGAATAAACCAGCTAACCAGGGATTAGCTTTAGCGGCTAACAGTATTTATTTTAACCACAGCTTGCTAAGAATAGACAAACTAGCAGTTTGCAGACATTTACAAACTAAGTGTAATTATAGAAAGCTTGTTGATTTTATATTAAGAATCAAAGTGGAAAGCAGCGTTGTCACCAACATCTGCAGCATTGACCATGCAGACTGTCGGCGCGGGTCCGTGCGTCAATACCGGTATTTAGTAAAATACGGTGTACTGCCTAGGCTTCTTATCCATGTTCTTCAACATTAACTAGTCACAAGCTGCTACTACTAGAATTGTGATCATTTGCTTAAATTGGCGTTAGTTCGAGGCATTGTAAACATGATTTTGGTTAGCTCGCTAACGTTAGCGTAACTGCCTAGCTAGTTCCGTACAAATGTTATTGCTGTAATTTAAAACTCCTGGGAATGTGTGTTATGGCTGAACCTTCAAGTTTTCCTTAAATCGTTGCTCAAAGCTGCGTGCGTAGTGGATGTTTCGGCACCACAATAGTGTCACATAGCAGCAGCTGCCACAGATTGCACACTGTGTGGCACTTAATCAGGTCTGTCTGGGGAAAAGTGTTGCTTAAAGGGTCCGTGCAGTGAAGAAATGGCGACGCGATTTAAGTGGCAAATGTACAGCATTCAAAATGTAACGCGTGAACTTTGACAGCCTTAGTAATTAGTCCTTGGGGTGGTCCTAGCTATATAAAATGTCTAGCTTGCTACCACTGTCAGTGATGCTGATTTTTAACCTACATTGCTTGAGTAACTACTATGATAACTCCCATTACCATCTGAGACAGTGGATATTATACAAGGGCCTGTGTACTTGTCCTTATTTCAGTAAGTCATGACTTCTCTGCTTTCAGGCCACAAGGTGGTAGATGTGAGGATATCAACATCTCTGGAGACATCTACTCTAACAAATGTGAGTAACACTTTCTATGTATTGTCAGGTTGACGTTTTTGGTGTAATTGTATTGTTAAGCAATAATGCCATTTAGTATCTGCAGTGTCTATGATGATTGCGATATCGGTTCCTGAATTAAACTGATGCTTTCTCGCAGCGCACTGAGACACTGACATGAGAAATTTCAAGAGTATGTGAATTGAGTAGTCTTAATTATATTCCTGTTCTCATATTGTGAAAATCACATTCAAGATGTCAATTGGTCTGTCTTTCAGGATAATAGACAAGATGGCGTCCAAATGGTGTGCATATAAAACTGCATCCATGATGGTGAGTTCTGACATCTCTGGAGGGAAGAGTTCCCAGCCAGTTGCTTTATGGTTGCCAGCTGGTTACTTGTGTTGAGAAATTCAGTTTGTCAAACATAGCATTTTGTCAGGGCAGTATTGGATGACATTTCCATGACTAGTTAACTATTAGCCTAGCACAGTTGCATTCTAGGTGGTTATCAGTATGGCTAACGATCAACGGTTATTGGTTAAATATGATGACTCTCTGAGAATGGTTTCGCAAACTATGCTGACATTTGTGATGTCATGTTTCTCTTGGCTATCTGATTAAACCGCTGTTCACACTATACACGTTGAAGGTTGTTACGTTGTTATACATAATGTTGTGCGTTAACTCTTTTCTTCTCTAACACAGCATGCTCTGTCTCCCAAAGAGGCTTGCCTCCCGCGCTGTTGGAACGCCATGGCTGGATTCCAATCTGATGGGCACCGCCAACACCCGTAAGTGTCCATCTAGTCAATGGGAGAAGAGCAATACAAAGCCGTCATGGACGTCCGCTCCATCGGTGTATGCATTAATGATGATTTCCTAGACTAGAGTCTCTGAATACAACATGAAGTTAACTTCACAGTGCACTGAAAATGCATACCGGCTAACCTACCATGCGTGAATTCAAAGTTCCTATTGATTCTAATGATTTTAATTACTTTCTAGACACAGTGGGATGGAAGATGGACACATTCTGTTGCAACTCTCCAACACCCTTGATACTTGGTGAGCATTAACGTAATCGCTGTTGAATTTTAGTGACTCCGTGCTTCAGTGGCTGTGAAGCAAGAATTCCCTAAACTGTAGCTAAATGTATTTTATCAAAGTACATCATTTTGCTTGTCAGTGATGTTTACCACAGTAATGTATTTGAGTTTAACGACCATGAGAATACTTTACATGCACTACCATCTGAGACATAAAGCAACCTCATTGAATCATCTGAAGCCCAGGTTGTGGCAATTGTTGACTTGATGTGTTTCTTACCTTCCCAGGTCCTGTTGCTTGATGGAAATCTACTTGGCCATCTTGCTGCTATTGTGGCAAAGCAAGTTCTGCTGGGTGGGTGAAGTCAGATTTATTTTAATCAATTAATACCCATCTCGTGACTGATCATTATCCAGTCCAAGGAGTACATATCACTTGATGTGTGTAGTTAGTAGGGCTGTCAAACGATTTAAAATTATTAATCACATGATTTTCTTTAACGTTTCCATTTTTTAAAAAGCAGCGCCTTGAGTTACAGGCATACTATGCATTGATTGTAAGGGACAGAAATACAATCTGTATCAGAAACAGAATGCGACCCATGTTTTAAGTAGGCCTACTCTTTTTATCAATGTTCACACATACTCAAGTACTGTTAAAGCTTCAGACATTCTAAAGGAGTGTTCTCCCAATCCTCTAATTGGAGGGTAGACTACAGGAAAAAAGAACTGGCTCTATGGATTTGAGCTTTTAAACCTGTCCAACAATGTTATGAATTCCACAACAGACCAGCCAGGCCAAAATATCAGATCACAATATTTTTCACCTTTTATGGTATTTTAGGTTTTTGAATAATAGTTCTAAATATGCTTTTGGTGCATGAACCTAGGGTGGCAGCATACATTGTTTTTAATGGGGCTTCGTCTATTCTGATTTGATTTATACTCTTCAATGAAACTTCAACCAAAATGTGGAATATAGTGGGCACTTTAAATGCAGTGTTAGACATGATAATTAATGAACAAGCCAGGGAGGGCTTAATGTTACAGGGTAGGAACCAAAGTGTTGGTCAGTTTCCCAGTGGACCTGAATTAATGTTACATTAAATGTTTTCTCTTACTGTGGCTTTGTAGTGAACGTATTCATGCGTCGCCTATTCCTCTCAGATTTTAGATAATGTTGCACAAACATGCTAATCTAGTCCAGCACTGGTACCAGGCTGGATTAGCTAGCTGCGTTTGCTCTGAATAAACCAGCTAACCAGGGATTAGTTTTAGCGGCTAACAGTATTTATATTAGCCACAGCTTGCTAAGAATAGACAAACTAGCAGTTTGCAGACAGATACAAACCAGTAGTGTAATTATAGAAAGCTTGTAGATTTTTTTTATTTAAGAATCAGTGGAAAGCAGCGTTGTCACCAACATCTGCAGCATTGACCATGCAGACTGTCGGCGCGGGTCCGTGCGTCAATACCGGTATTTAGTAAAATACGGCGTACTGCCTAGGCTTCTTATCCATGTTCTTCAACATGAACTAGTCACAAGCTGCTGCTACTACTAGAATTGTGATCACTTGCTTAAATTGGCGTTAGTTCGAGGTATTGTAAACATGATTTTGGTTAGCTCGCTAACGTTAGCGTAACTGCCTAGCTAGTTCTGTACAAAAGGTTTTGCTGTAATTAAACTCCTGGGAATGTGTGTTATGGCTGAACCTTCAAGTTTTCCTTCAATCGTTGCTCAAAGCTGCGTGCGTAGTGGATGTTTCGGCACCACAATAGTGTCACATAGCAGCAGCTGCCACAGATTGCACACTGTGGCACTTAATAAGGTCTGTCTGGGAAAAGTGTTGCTTAAAGGGTCCGTGCAGTGAAGAAATGGCGACGCGATTTAAGTGGCAAATGTACAGCATTCAAAATGTAACGCGTGAACTTTGACAGCCTTAGTAATTAGTCCTTGGGGTGGTCCTAGCTATATAAAATGTCTAGCTTGCTACTACGACTGTCAGTGATGCTGATTTTTAACCTACATTGCTTGAGTAACTACTATGATAACTCACATTACCATCTGAGACAGTGGATATTATACAAGGGCCTGTGTACTTGTCCCTATTTCAGTAAGTCATGACTTCTCTGCTTTCAGGCCACAAGGTGGTAGATGTGAGGATATCAACATCTCTGGAGACATCTACTCTAACAAATGTGAGTAACACTTTCTATGTATTGTCAGGTTGACGTTTTTGGTGTAATTGTATTGTTAAGCAATAATGCCATTTAGTATCTGCAGTGTCTATGATGATTGCGATATCGGTTCCTGAATTAAACTGATGCTTTCTCGCAGCGCACTGAGACACTGACATGAGAAATTTCAAGAGTATGTGAATTGAGTAGTCTTAATTATATTCCTGTGCTCATATTGTGAAAATCACATTCAATATGTCAATTGGTCTGTCTTTCAGGATAATAGACAAGATGGCGTCCAAATGGTGTGCATATAAATCTGCATCCATTGATGGTGAGTTCTGACATCTCTGGAGGGAAGAGTTCCCAGCCAGTTGCTTTATGGTTGCCAGCTGGTTACTTGTGTTGAGAAATTCAGTTTGTCGAACATAGCATTTTGTCAGGGCAGTATTGGATGACATTTCCATGACTAGTTAACTATTAGCCTAGCACAGTTGCATTCTAGGTGGTTATCAGAATGGCTAACGATCAATGGTTATTGGTTAAATATGATGACTCTCTGAGAATGGTTTCGCAAACTATGCTGACATTTGTGATGTCATGTTTCTCTTGGCTATCTGATTTAACTGCTGTTCACACGTTGAAGATTGTTACGTTGTTATACATAATGTTGTGTGTTAACGCTTTTCTTCTCTAACACAGCATGCTCCGTCTCCCAAAGAGGCTTGCCTCCCGCGCTGTTGGAACGCCATGGCTGGATTCCAATAAGATGGGCACCGCCAACACCCGTAAGTGTTCATCTAGTCAATGGGAGAAGAGCAATACAAAGCCATCATGGACGTCCGCTCCATCGGTGTATGCATTAATGATGATTTCCTAGACTAGAGTCTCTGAATACAACATGAAGTTAACTTCACAGTGCACTGAAAATGCATACCGGCTAACCTAACATGCATGAATTCAAAGTTCCTATTGATTCTAATGATTTTAATTACTTTCTAGACACAGTGGGATGGAAGATGGACACATTCTGTTGCAACTCTCCAACCCCCTTGATACTTGGTGAGCATTAAAGTAATCGCCGTTGAATTTTAGTGACTCCATGCTTCAGTGGCTGTGAAGCAAGAATTCCCTAAACCGTAGCTAAATGTATTTTATCAAAGTACATCATTTTGCTTGTCAGTGATGTTTACCACATTAATGTATTTGAGTTTAACGACCATGAGAATACTTTACATGCACTACCATCTGAGACATAAAGCAACCTCATTGAATCATCTGAAGCCCAGGTTGTGGCAATTGTTATCTTGATGTGTTTCTTACCTTCCCAGGTCCTGGTGCTTGATGGAAATCTACTTGGCCATCTTGCTGCTATTGTGGCAAAGCAAGTTCTGCTGGGTGAGTGAAGTCAGATTTTATTTTAATCAATTAATATCCATCTTGTGACTGATCATTATCCAGTCCAAGGAGTACATATCACTTGATGTGTGTAGTTAGTAGGGCTGTCAAACGATTTAAAATGATTTTCTTTAACGTTTCCATTTTTTTTTTAAAGCAGCGCCTTGAGTTACAGGCATACTATGCATTGATTGTAAGGGACAGAAATACAATCTGTATCAGAAACAGAATGTGACCCATGTTTTAAGTAGGCCTACTCTTTATCAATGTTCACACATACTCAAGTACTGTTAAAGCTTCAGGCATTCTAAAGGAGTGTTCTCCCAATGTTCTAATTGGAGGGTAGACTACAGGAAAAAAGAACTGGCTCTATGGATTTGAGCTTTTAAACCTGTCCAACAATGTTATGAATTCCACAACAGACCAGCCAGGCCAAAATATCAGATCACAATATTTTTCACCTTTTATGGTATTTTAGGTTTTTGAATAATAGTTCTAAATATGCTTTTGGTGCATGAACCTAGGGTGGCGGCATACATTGTTTTTAATGGGGCTTCGTCTATTCTGATTTGATTTATACCCTTCAATGAAACTTCAACCAAAATGTGGAATATAGTGGGCACTTTAAATGCAGTGTTAGACATGATAATTAATGAATAAGCCAGGGTAGGAACCAAAGTGTTGGTCAGTTTCCCAGTGGACCTGAATTAATGTTACATTAAATGTTTTCTCTTACTGTAGCTTTGTAGTGAACGTATTCATGCGTCGCCTATTCCTCTCAGATTTTAGATAATGTTGCACAAACAACATGCTAATCTAGTCCAGCACTGGTACCAGGCTGGATTAGCTAGCTGCGTTTGCTCTGAATAAACCAGCTAACCAGGGATTAGCTTTAGCGGCTAACAGTATTTATTTTAACCACCGCTTGCTAAGAATAGACAAACTAGCAGTTTGCAGACATTTACAAACTAATAGTGTAATTATAGAAAGCTTATCGATTTTATATTTAGAAGCAAAGTGGAAACCAGCGTTGTCACCAACATCTGCAGCATTGACCATGCAGACTGTCGGCGCAGGTCCGTGCGTCAATACCGGTATTTAGTAAATACGGTGTACTGCCTAGGCTTCTTATCATGTTCTTCAACATGAACTAGTCACAAGCTGCTACTACTAGAATTGTGATCATTTGCTTAAATTGGCGTTAGTTCGAGGCATTGTAAACATGATTTTGGTTAGCTCGCTAACGTTAGCGTAACTGCCTAGCTAGTTCTGTACAAAAGGTTTTTGCCGTCATCTAAAACTCCTGGGAATGTGTGTTATGGCTGAACCTTCACGGTTTCTTTAAATCGTTGCTCAAAGCTGCGTGCGTAGTGGATGTTTCGGCACCACAATAGTGTCACATAGCAGCAGCTGCCACAGATTGCACACTGTGTGGCACTAAATAAGGTCTGTCTGGGGAAAAGTGTTGCTTAAAGGGTCCGTGCAGTGAAGAAATGGCGACGCGATTTAACGGTGGCAAATGTACAGCATTCAAAATGTAACGCGTGAACTTTGACAGCCTTAGTAATTAGTCCTTGGGGTGGTCCTAGCTATATAAAATGTCTAGCTTGCTACGACTGTCAGTGATGCTGATTTTTAACCTACATTGCTTGAGTAACTACTATGATAACTCACATTACCATCTGAGACAGTGGATATTATACAAGGGCCTGTGTACTTGTCCTTATTTCAGTAAGTCATGACTTCTCTGCTTTCAGGCCACAAGGTGGTAGATGTGAGGATATCAACATCTCTGGAGACATCTACTCTAACAAATGTGAGTAACACGTTCTATGTTTTGTCAGGTTGACGTTTTTGGTGTAATTGTATTGTTAAGCAATAATGCCATTTAGTATCTGCAGTGTCTATGATGATTGCGATATCGGTTCCTGAATTAAACTGATGCTTTCTCGCAGCGCACTGAGACACTGACATGAGAATTCAAGTAGTCTTGATATTGACATTTCCTGTCATTGAAAACATCACTAATTCATCACGTGAACTTGTTCTGTCTTTCAGGATAACGATGAGATGGCTCAGTGGTCTGCATCCTTTGAGTTCTTACGTCATGTCTGGAGGGAGAAGAGTAATGCGATGAAGTTCTGGAGGTTAGATCCTCAGTGTATGCATTAATGATTGCTTTCCTAGACTAGCGTCAGTACAACGTGAAGTTGAAAATGCATACAGGGTCTTGTACTGTTCGTGTTCACTCATTTCTTCCCACTTAGACGCCGGGTGGAGACCTTCATTTTGATTGGCCCTGTGGTTTGCAAAGTAATACACTTCAGTCTATTCCCTACAGGACCCCAAAAGGCTCTGGTCAAATGTAGTTCACTGGATAGGGAATAGGGTGACATTTTGTACACGTCCTCCATTGAGAGAACTCAGCCAGTGGGTGGTTCTGGTGTGAAATGGTTAGCTAGAGTCTGACTAAAGCATGATGTTATCTCAAAGTGCACTGACCTCAGTTTGTATGCATGGTCAACAAGGTTTTGAAAGCATTTCACAGGGATGCTGGCCCATGTTGACTAATGCTTCCCACAGTTGTCAAGTTGGCTGGATGTCCTTTTAGGTGGTGGCCAATTCTTGATGCACATGGAAAAACCCAGCAGCGTTGCAGTTCTTGACACAAACCAGTGTGCCTGGCACCTACCATACTCTGTTCAAAGGCACTTCAATCTTTTGTCTTGCCCATTCACCTTCTGAATGGCACACATGCACAATCCATGTCTCAAGGCTTAAAAATCCTCTAAACGGGTCTCCTCCCCTTCATCTACAATGATTTTGAAGTGGATTTAACGAGTGACATCATCCATAGCTTTCACCTGGTTGGTCGGTCATAGAAAGAGCAGGTGTTCATGTTTTGCGCACTTTTTGGGGGGAGGGGGGACATTTATCCCACGTTCAAGAATAATCGAGGTGGTCCAGGCTGATTTGCCAAACCTTGCCATCTTACTCTGTTGGCAATTTTATATTTTTGCTTTTCAACCATTTCTGCCTAACAGCTTGTGCACAATACTAAAATGACAAAACAGGATCTTCCAGGCAAGGGGCTTTTCAATATAACCTAGTCACTTTATGACTTGGCCTATATTCAACACTGTCCATAAATGCATAGCCCTCTTAACTTTTTGAATGTATTTTCTAAAACACGAGTTGGCATATCAGATTTGAAATTGGGCTAAGTGAGAAATACAAGTATTGGGTTTAAGTGTTGCTGAGAACTCTAATGGTCTAATTTAACCCTTTTGTTGGAGATGGAAGTTGTTCTGACTGACCTATTGTGAAAGACCAAATCAATTCAACGGATAATAAAATATTCTGAAGACAAGATGACAGCTGAAATCTGCCCCGCTTTACACCCAATCCAAATTGTATTGTCCCCCCACTGGAATACGTTACACATTTGGGTTCACAATCCATTTGGGCAAAATGTGTTCATATTGCAGTTATTAGGTTACCAAAATTCATGCTGAATGCTGCCTCTTATTTTTTTTCCTCTTCCAATGCGTGATGGTGAAATGCGTGTGAGGAGGGTGAAATGAGTGTCCCTCAGTACCCCAGACAGGTGCCGCGGGCTAGCAATAACATTAGATTCATATTTCTTTGTGCAAAACCAGATATGAAACAAAATGGCTGAACTAATTTAACAATAAATCACAACTGTCTCATGGCCCACTTGACTTCTCACTGTAGCGCTCAGTGTGAACACCTGCCAACGTGGCTGGTGAATTAGATGTTCTTACCCACCAAAGTACCTGCTTTTTATTTTTAAGGCCTGGTCTGGGTTACTTTTGAACTATTTAGCAGTCTTGTGGCTTTGGGGTAGAAGCTGTTCAGGGCATTGTCTAGGAGTGCGATTTCTGTTCTTGAATTAAACTTTAAATGTTAATTAAGCAAATCCAGTAGTCTTAACTCAAAGATTACTGTTGTCATGTTGAACATACCTAAATTATTTGCAATGGAAAGCCAGAACTTGGTTACTTTTCAGGCAACTGTTTCATAAGGGAGATGTTGATGAATTTGTCCATAAGCACATTATAACGGGACTAATAGCTGCCATTTTACTTACAGGTTTGTAATGTAGAGGCATTCCCCTGCTGAGACTGCAGATGACACCAGGATCACTTGTGGACATTGACAGGTCAGTCAGTACAAAAGACAACTTGTTCCCTCATTCAGTCTTGAAGCCATGCTGTGGCGTTTGTGTGATGATGAATATACTAGACTAGAGTCTCTGATTTACTATGAAGCTCTTTCACAGTGCACTGACACACAACATTGCAATTTGTCATTAATTGTTCATATGCTACTTGATTGTAACTGTGTGGAAATGTTTCTTAGGATTTGAGGATGATGGAGATGCGGGTTGAAGAGCCTCAGTCATGAAACTTAACTGCTTGCCAGGAGGCCTTTCATTGAGTGGACTGTCTCCTTAGCTGTATTCTGTGCATAAGACAAATCAACTTTGATTTGATTCCCCGTCGGCGCCAAGAATCAAGGAATGTTGGTGGTATGCCTCTTGGCATTGTCCCTGGACTCCCTCCTAAAGTAAAGTACTTTGACAACTGCTGATGTAAAACGAATTTGGTAACAAAGGCCATTATTATTGGTGGCAAAGTAACTTGTGCTTGCAGCATTTGAATAAAGAATGAATGGTAATCATTGTACTATTTTATTGTGTGGGGGGGCATAGTTGTGATAAGTATTTTACCAACGTAAAAAAATTACAGGTACGAAGATTTCCCCCGTTAGACTCCATCCATCTGCCCACATCCTCCCTTTTCACTCGGAAACCATTTCCTTCATGTGTGGGAGTTGCAGTTGAATGTATATGGGGCGTAGTTACAACATTCATTTTGAAGTACATTCATTTAAATGCTTTTCATCTCTTGGTGATCGCCCTTTGAATCGCTCATATTACTGTTGGCAGGCAGCACTGCTGTGATAAAAAAAAAAAAAAAAATTATAAGATGGCAACCACCTCCGTCCCATTTTAACCAGTGGATACAGTTCCTATTAGCTGTTACAACAGAATTATCGACCGCGAGAACGACTGTCAAGCCCCACACACAACCCAATATTTATCTAGAAAGCCCCACACACAACCCAATATTTATCTAGAAAGCCCCACACACAACCCAATATTTATCGAGACAATGCACTCACTAACTGTAAGTCGCTCTGAAATAAGAGCGTCTGCTAAATGACATGTAGTTGCTTTCAGGCCCACTGGGAGAGGGCGGTCTCGAAGTGACCTCAAGAATGTGCAACCAATGACTTTTATGAGACGTGTTTTTTTTTTACATTTCATGTGGTTCAGGGAAACGCATCTGGACGTTTGCGAGTTTCACATGAAGACAATGTATGCTGAATGGAAAAGACTTTCAAAGTTTTAGGTTCCTACCAGCTTTAAGGAATATAGACTGGTCTTCACACAAGGTACACAAGACAACGATGTAAGCAGAGGATGGCATAGGCTCGGACTAAACTATATTGAAACAAACTAGCAGGAAATTTGGCCCTTGTCTTCCTTTTGTCTGTCAGCTCGGAAGTACGCAAACTGTTTCCGGTTTCAGGTACGTTCTATTGTAAGCTAGATAGCTAGCGTAATTTACCAGCTAGGTATGCACAGAACCACTATGCGACATGGCCGTTTTGAAGTAGAAGGTTAGCCAGCTACTTAGCTAATGTCGTATGGACACCTATAAACTATCCCAGTGGATGAATCCACAACGTTTAGATACAAATTAAGTACATGTGATTTGGCACGCAAACGAACCCACTGCCAAGAAGTTATTTCGATAGCTTGCTACGTGGACGTAGTGGGGGGGGTCTGCTAGCTAACTAGGCTAGCCTGCCAGCTAACGTTAAACTGTCAAAAGCCAAAAGGGTCCAACAAGGTGAGTGCTGCTTTACCAACACACGACTTGACAACTAAATAATAACTTAATTTAACAAGACTAGTTGTCTAACTTTTGTTAGGGTTTTTAATGTGTGGTAAGATTATATAGTTCCTATACCTGGCTAATGCCAGAAAAATAAGTAGTACGTTAGCTAGCTGTGAACTAGCTAGCTAATTACCTTAGGAAGATAACTTTCTTGTAATAATTTATTGACTCATTGTATTGTTTCCCTTCACCAGACCAAGAATTGGAAAAGAGACTACACGCAGTTCAATTTGAAGATACATCATATTTACTGCTTTTATTTCGTTAGGCTGAGGAACTCCAGAAAAACAATTGTCAAAGTTGAAGATTTGCTTGTTGCATTCCTCGACTAAATAAAGTATTTACCCTGCAATGTTAGCTGGCCATGTACTTTAGAAAGAACCTTAACATATTATACATAAATGGCTATGAATATGTATGTGTAGACTAGGCCTACTAAACAAGCCATTAGCTACATTGTCTATCATTAGTCTGGGTATTAGGGATTCTATTCTAAACTATTTGTATCGCTCCAAAAGGTAATATTGTGGTATGGTTTATTTGTTTGACGTTAGCATGAAGCCCTCACTGTTATAAGAGCATAATAATGTAAAGCAAGGTGAATGTCTTTGGGAAGACATGTAGCTCGCTGAGTAACCTCATTGGAATTCTCCCTTGGGCGTTGGTGTTGTGCTTTGTAGCGACAGTGGTTGGTTTTGATTTAACACCTACAGGTGTGACTCGTCCTGTGGTATACACATTCCCTCTTGTCATTCCCAGTGATCTCATGGCAATGAGAGAGTTAATTTGACTAGTTCATCTAATGTACTATAGCTAGGCTTATAGTCTAACAAAACCTCCAACAAAATCCTAGAACTGAAATAAATAATACAAAGTTTAACCCATTATTGTGTTCTCAATAACTCATTGCAGTCTCTAAGTCCTTTAGTTCAAAATCCAGGCAGTATTAAGGGTGCTAAACTAAGGGAACTGACATGACAGCTGTAGTAGGAAGAGTTTGGGGGTGGGTGCATCCAGCTATCTCCTACTGGTCCTGGGGCAGCAAAGCAGGATCTGACAAAACCATGAGGGACAAACCAGTGACGGCCGAGGGGCAGACGAGAGGCAGCTGGGGCTTGGGAGGGTTAACAACCTGGGTTTGGGGAGCGGGACAGAAAAGACAAACAAGTGACCAAACTACATTGATTGACGAGTACTGGGAAGCAAGTGAGGAGAAAATCCAGTCCGTGGAAATTGAAGATCTGGGCGCGGCCAAGCAGGAGGCTGAGGGGAAAGCAGAACACGGTGGCTCCAGATGGTGGAATAAGGTTCTGCCGTCCTCAGACTTCTGGCCGAGAGCAGCTGAACCTGGTGGGCTAAGTCAGAGGAAATGTGTCGGGGGAGGATGGGACTCTGACAACGATGGGGAGTATTCTGACTATGGAACCCCTCCACCATCTCCCACACCAAGTTCCTCATCAGCCTTCCGGTTCTTTGCACTCGCCTGGAATGGGGAGATAGTTCCAGAACACTATGAGATCTGCTTCAACCTCCTTCGCCACCTGTTTGACCTGTTCGTGGTGGGCTTCCTGTGGACTGTGTCCCCCCCTACCAAGTTGGTCCTTGAGGTTCTAGGGGTCCAAGGAGGACTGAAGTTGTGGCTCCACGGAATGGCCATGTTTTCCGTCTCCACTGTTGGAATGGCGGGACTGCTTTGGTTGGTCCAGGAGTATCTTCTACAGTTTGCTCTGGTGTACGGCATTGTGCAAGCGCTGGTCATCTCTGTCAGCATCCAGCGGAGGGGGATCCTAGGAGAGGCGGATCAGGTGGAGGATGAAAAGGAGGTGGAGGATGAGGAAGTGAGAGACGATGGGGAAGTTACAGAGATGTACCTGACTACAAAGGAATACATCAAAGGAAAGATGATCCTTGAATGAAAGTTTGTTTTGGTAAGTTCTGTCAGTCTCTTCTCCCTCTGTTGGATTTTCTGGGCTCTCTCACTGTCCTGATCTGCACAGTTTTCCAACTATACTACAGCCTAAATGTACCTAGCACTTACAAGGACTCCAGTCCTAACCTCATGATTGTATTTGTCTCTGTATCTTGTTATTCACCACTCATTATGTACCTGTTTGTTGTAGTCCATATTATGCAAGGGAGGAAAAAAAGCTCATGCCTTCTACACTGAACCAAAAAATATAAACGCAACATGTAAAGTGTTGGTCCCATGTTTCATGAGCTGAAATAAAAGATCCCAGATATTTTCCATACACACAAAAAGCTTATTTCTCTCATGTTGTGCACTAATTTGTTTACATCCCTGTTAGTGAGCATTTTATCCTTTGTCAAGATAGTCCAGCCACCTGAAAGGTGTGGCATATCAAGAAGCTGATTAAACAGCATGATCATTACACAGGTTCACCTTGTGCTGGTGACAATAAAAGGACACTCTAAAATGTGCACTTTACCACATAACACATGCCACAGATGTCTCAAGTTTTGAGAGTGCATGCATTTGGCATGCTGACTGCAGGAATGTCCTCCAGAGCTGTTGCCAGAGAATTGAATGTTCATTTCTCTACCATAAGCCGCCTCCCAACGTCATTTTAGAGAATTTGGCAGTACGTCCAACCGGTCTCACAACCGCAGATGACCTGTAACCCCGCCAGCCCAGGACCTCCACATCCGGCTTCTTCGCCTGCGGGATCGTCTGAGACCAGCCACCCGGACAGCTGATGAAACTGTGTGTTTGCACAACGGAAGAATTTCTGCACAAACTCTCAGAAACCGTCTCAGGGATTCTCATCTGCGTGCTCGTCGTCCTCACGAGGGAACATTGTTGCATTTATATTTTTGTTCAGTATAGAACTGTGAAGCACTTCATGGCTACAGACGTGAGTGCTACGGGTCGGTAGTCATTTAGGCAGGTTATCTTAGTGTCCTTGGGCACAGGGACAATGGTGGTCTGCTTGAAACATATTGGTATTTTAATCTACAGCCTGCCACAAACTTCTCTGCTTGGAGCTATTTTAATTTACAGCCTGCCACAAACTGCTCTGCTTGGAGCTATTTTAATCTACAGCCTGCCACAAACTGCTCTGCTTGGAGCTATTTTAATTTACAGCCTGCCACAAGATGCTCTGCTTTGAGATATTTTAATCTACAACCTGCCACAAACTGCTCTGCTTGGAGCTATTTTAACCTTGAAACCAGAGAAAATGAACTGACATTCTCCAAGTGGTGTGAAACCAGCTTGAACTAATGACATATCAAATGCTTTGTTTGGAATGCATGTCATTACAGTTTACACAGAGAGAGAGAGAGAGAGAGCAGTAGTGTATGGAGAAAGTATGAAATGATGGGGTTTTATTTGCCTGAAGGGGTGCTGCTATAATAGCCACAAATATAAAGTTGAGGTTGTCCCTGCCTCTTTCAGTCTAATTTCTTCCATTTGCTGCCTGGTGAATACTGCCTAGTGAATACTGCCTAGTGAATACTGCCTAGTGAATACTGCCTAGTGAATACTGCCTGGTGAATACTGCCTAGTGAATACTGCCCAGACTTTTACAGCTACCAGTTTAGTTTTCAGTTTCTCCTGTTGTTGTCCTGCTGTTATCATCCTAATGACCTTCCCAGGTGATTTTTGTAATGGTTAACTTTAGGCTATTTTAAAGCATTTGAACCACAAACTGTTAACTGATCATTAGCTTATTTTCACAGGCAATCATCTGACATGGAGGAAAGTTGGAGGGAAGAGGGATGTTTCACAGGCAATCATCTGACATGGAGGAAAGTTGGAGGGAAGAGGGATGTTTCGACAAGCCTGACATGCAGGGATTGAGGGAAGTTGTTTCAAGAGCCTACCAATGCAAAGAAAAAGTCACAGGAAGAGAGCTGAGCCCAGCTGACACTGCAATGAGGAGAGGCAGAGGCTGGAGGACTTTAAGCTTCACCTCACTGGAGTGAACAGTGGAGCTGAAGCAAAACACGGCCACTACTATCACGGTCATCTAGGCCAAGTGATAACACTGTTGTCATCACGTCCACTACTATCACGGTCATCTAGGCCAAGTGATAACACTGTTGTCATCACATCCACTACTATCACGGTCATCTAGGCCAAGTGATAACACGGTTGTCATCACGTCCACTACTATCACGGTCATCTAGGCCAAGTGATAACACGGTTGTCATCACGTCCACTACTATCACGGTCATCTAGGCCAAGTGATAACACTGTTGTCATCACGTCCACTACTATCACGGTCATCTAGGCCAAGTGATAACACGGTTGTCATCACGTCCACTACTATCACGGTCATCTAGGCCAAGTGATAACACGGTTGTCATCACGTCCACTACTATCACGGTCATCTAGGCCAAGTGATAACACGGTTGTCATCACGTCCACTACTATCACGGTCATCTAGGCCAAGTGATAACACGGTTGTCATCACGTCCACTACTATCACGGTCATCTAGGCCAAGTGATAACACGGTTGTCATCTTAGCACAGTTCTATTGTTCTGTCTTATTGTTACAGAATCCTGTTTCCCTCTAGGTAGACTCTTCTTTCTTTCATACTCAATTTGTTTTGTTGAGATGAACTTTTGAATGTGTACTTGACAGATACCGGCACCTTTTTTCCCCCCAGGTTTCTTTCAAAGCTTATTACAAGCAGATTTCGTTGCTGTTCATTTTGGGACATAAGGTTTATTTGCTAGTATTTTTATTTCCTGTGCCATAATACTGCATGTGGAGTAGTGTGCCTCAGTATATTATCCCTGGCTTTCTCCATGATAATCATTATTGGTAATTGCATTGTAAGTACACTACAAAGTTGAACATATATTTATCGGTCTTGTCACTCTTATGGTTCCTGTTTGAAAGGTAGCCTACAGCCTTACAGATCAGATTAGAAACACAATGTATATCTTAAATGTATATCATAAATGTATATCATAAATGTATATCATAAATGTATATCTTACAATTGTCCAGTAGCTAGTTTTGCACAATCCCATACAAACCAAGTGACGCTCAGAACACTAAATTCTACACGCAAGATTTTGTTCTCTCAGCATATGTCACAATCTACAGTATGCATGTATAAGAAGAGGGTTCTCACCAGTGGAGGCTGGTGGGAGGAGCTATAGGAGGACAGGCTCATTGTAATGGCTGGAATGGAAGAAATGGAATGGTATCAAACATGGAAACCATATGCTTGACTCCGTTCCATTGAATCCATTTCAGCCATTACAATGAGCCCGTCCTCCTATAGGTCCTCCCACCAGCCTCCACTGGTTCTCACCCACAGTGCCCCTGTATTATAAAAGCTTTGAAGAACGTTTCTAGTTTCTACAATGGCCTTTTCCAGATATTTTTGTATTGTAGCAAAACATACAGCTATCACAACTTCACAGTGATGCAGAAAGTTATGCGATACAGTCATTGTGTACTGATAATGGGACCTTTTTAAACAGTGATACCACATCTGTGATTCCTCTCTGCCTTTTTATCTCTGGTGTGTTTTAATGTCACGTTTTGACTTGTTACTCCATGTGTTGATTTATAGAGAAAGATGTTTTGTAATGAGGTTGTGCAATGCCCCCAGACAAGTGCTGGATCACTGTCAAAATTACTCTAGAATCTGATTCTCAAAAAGAATAAGGCAGCAAAACAAACATGGAAACCCACCATGGTCACTATCAGTAGCCAGACGTTGATCAACGTTGCAGATAGAAATGCCACGAGCAGAGCCGACATGACTCCTTGTTCTACATTTTTTTTTTAGAGAGGCATGTTTGTTCTACATGTATTTCTATCTGAATGTTCCACAACGGGTCATTCTGAATGCACCCCGTGTCGACGTTGTGTTTTGTAAGGGAATGGAGGTGTAATGTACGCACGTGTTGGGAAATAAACTTTGGACATTTGTAACTATGGGGATCTCCTATCTACTAACAAGGTGTACGTCCCAAATAGCACCCTATAACCTTTATAGTGTCCCAAATGGCACCCTATAACCTTTATAGTGTCCCAAATAGCACCCTATAACCTTTATAGTGTCCCAAATAGCACCCTATAACCTTTAAGGTGTCCCAAATGGCACCCTATAACCTTTATAGTGCACTACTTTTGCACAGACCTGATACTGGCCTTCTGTACTGTGTACTGACTCAGCCTGAAATAGTTCCGCTGGGTAAATAAGTAAAGCTGTGGCATTTTTTTTTTTTTTTTAAAGGTTGCATGGCAGAGTCTCAGAATTGATTTAATTGGCCATGCCATGTGTGTTCTAATTTTGCTTTTGCTACACATGGCATTACAGAAGACGTGTGTTACTATGGGGATCTCCTATCTAATAACAAGGTGTGGCACCCAATAACCTTAATAGTGCACTACTTCCGCCCAGAGCCCTGGTCACTACAGAGAATAGGGTGCCTTTTGGGATGCAAGCCTAGGCCATGCGTCAGGTATGGGGAGCACTCTGTCAATAGGATTCATACTTTTAGCAGCAGGGCAGAGAAACACCAGAATAACCTCACCTGATGCCATCAGAGCAGGTACCTGAATGTGACCTGATCATTTTTTTTTTTTTAAATGTACTACCGTCTCCATGGACACCAACCACTAATTCAATCTTCCTCTGTGTTGACCTACTGTGAGATGAGGTAACTAAGGTACAGTACTGGAAACAGGAACTATCTTGTAGGTGGGGTTGATTCATTAGTGCACACTGTAGCAAAACATTTTTGCAATGAGAATGAGCGTTTCTTATTGAACAAGATCTGGTAGTCTCTCCCCCGTTTGCTACCATTTGGTTCCTAGTGAATGTACCCCTGGCCTGAAATATCTCAGTATTGTAGGTGGGGTTGTTGGGAGGTCCAGAACCAATAAAATAAACCAATGATCACGTTTCCATGCAGCCTTGAAGAATCTTCTTTGCGCTATAACATTCACATACATCCCGTGTTCATCTCATGTAAGACACTTGGACAAAGTGATTTCATCACAGTTCAAACTTTTTTTTTTATTCACATTAAATCTGCTCTCATATGATTTATTTTATGTACAGAAAGGTGCTTTACCAGTACAGGAACACGTATGTGTGTATCTGTTATAGAAAATGGTGGCTGTGTTGGGATTGTGTGTAATCCTTTATACATAGGGTATGTTGTCACAGATCAAGCACAGTAATAGTAGTATAGTGTTGGGAACAACGGAGGATGAAGCCCTATAGAGTGAAATGTGGTCAGTTGAGACAGTTGAGACACTCGTGAACACAGCCTGAGCGAGCAATTCATCATGCACCTTCTCCTTATTCATTCAAACACTATCTCTCTCTCCCATGCCTGATCCGGACTACTGGATACAGGGTTCTCCACTATGTTATCATTTAAGGGCATGTTTTGTTCTAGATTGCAGGAAATGGCAGTTACAGGTATTCAGAAAGAATACTCAGCAGCACCACTTTGTTAATAAAATTATTGTGTTGTCCTACTTAATATATGTTCAGTGTAGTATGCAGCAGCACCAAATAAATGGCATTTATCTCCTCTCATTCAAACAACTATTTTCTTCTGCTGATCACAGCAGATAAAGCGCAATAGGTATGATGCAAAGCCTATAATTTCCAAAGGCAACTTTTTTTCTGTAAACCAATCAGCATGCAGCTTTAGTTAGTGCCAACGTTGCCCTAGTGCATTCATTCCCAGAGGGGGAGAATGAATTAAATGACCAAAAAGGATGTATGCTTTGTGAGCTTTTTCTGATTCTTATAAGTTGACATCTCTCACCTCAACCTCATAAATACAAAATAACATTTGATCCTTTCATCATCTTCTCTGAACAATTATTGGAAAGAATGTCTGACATCTCAGAATTTAAGGCAATTTGCCACCAACTATATTCTTAATTTGAAGTGCTGAGACTTAAGTACTCAACACTTCTGAGGATTGTCTGTAAAGGTTGGAGAGAGGAACACATTTTCACTGCACTCAACTAAAAAGGTGATACGTAATGACTACAGCAATGTTACGTGAAAATAAGAAAAAGACCAGCTTATCTCAAAAACATCTTCTTAAAACTGTGTCCTAAATACTCTCCTAAACATCTTGAATGTTACCGATAGACTACTGTTTATGTAAAACAATGTGTCCATAAAACAAGAAAAAGTGTTTGTTGTTAAAGCATTAATGGAGGCTTTTAAAATCATTACTTTGAAGATAGAGATAGAGGCTGTGTCCAACTGGCAGCCTATGAGGCTGTGTCCCAACTGGCAGCCTATTCCCTATAAAGTGCACTACGTTTGACCAGGGCCTTATATAGGGACTAGGGTGTCATTTGGGACCCAGACCTAGTGGTAGTCTGGGTACTAGACTATTTATGCTCTCTACAATGTTACATAATCTTCTTTCCAAAGACAGGAACACTGTCTGGCACCAGGCTAAGATACTGGCACCCAGGCTAAGATACTGGCACCCAGGCTAAGATACTGGCACCCAGGCTAAGATACTGGCACCCAGGCTAAGATACTGGCACCCAGGCTAAGATACTGGCACCCAGGCTAAGATACTGGCACCCAGGCTAAGATACTGGCACCCAGGCTAAGATACTGGCACCCAGGCTAAGATACTGGCACCCAGGCTAAGATACTGGCACCCAGGCTAAGATACTGGCACCCAGGCTAAGATACTGGCACCCAGGCTAAGATACTGGCACCCAGGCTAAGATACTGCCACATAACTAAATAAAATCAAGTATTAAGTCAAATAAATAAATAAGGAAAATGATTCTTTATAAAAATAAGTTAAATGATTGAACTATATACAATTAACTCCCAACCGCACCCCTTTTTCTTATCAAACAGGCAGAAATATAGGCTCTCTCTCTCCCTCCCTCTCCCCTAATCTTTATTTGTCTCGTCCTGTTCCTCCAGTACTGCAGTGATTGAACTAAATGAGAGCGTGTGTAGTAGCAGATGTGTCATTGTCATGGACAGAAGAACCCCCAGGCTCCACTCCTCCCTCAGCACCACTCCTGATCATTAGTGGGCGTGTGATCCCCCAGAGCTGGGAGGCACCGTACTCCCCCCACCCCCTCCTCTGTGTCCATGCCTGCCGTCTTTCCCATGTCCTAGAATGCAGTGTGCACTTCCACAGCCCTCGTCGCCGTCATCTCCCTCGCTTTCAGAGGAGGACTCTCCGAACTGTTTGGGCTTCTCGTAGACGCAGCAACCTGTGGGGGGTGTCAAGAATACTCAGTCATCAGACACCAAAAATATCTAGAACTGCAGCATGCATAGGCCTACATGTAATTAACCTCATCCCCAGGTTCCATATCTATCGCAGAGAGCCAGCTGGGAAGATGAGAGAACAGATGACTGCATTTAAACAGTCAGAAATAAAGTGGGAAATGGACACTCACACTTGGAGGACCTCCTTCCCAGATGTTCGTTGTCCACTGTGTCGCTGGACCACTCCACCTTCTTGTCAGTCTTCCTCTTCCTCAGCTTGATAGTCAGGCTACGTCCCTCCTGAGAGACACGCAGAGAGGAGCCAATGTTTGAGATTCACCTTCATACACATAACAGGCATTGGGTGTTTCTCTTGTCAACAGGGTCATGTAGCCAGTCAACATCACATTTGCTTGTACTTCTGGCAATGTACTAAACTTGACAACTAGGCTAGATCGAGTGAAGTGAGATCAAATAATTTCACCATGATTGTATGAGCTAGCTAACGGTTATTATGGCTAAAATAATTAGCTAGCTCCAATCTCATGATGCATATTGGACTCGATAACATGATGCATATTGGACTCGCTAACAAACAGCCTAGTCGATATCTTCCATGATCATATCATTCGCTAATTATAGCAGTTTCTATAGCTAGCTTACCTGCTGGGGCGGTGGAGGTGTGTTAATTTGAACGGTCTCCGTTATCGTCTCGCTAGAAGTACCTGGCGCCTCGGCCATCCTGATATTAACTTGTCGGTTTTGAGCTCGCACCAGCTGTCAGCAAGGGAAATGTCAACTGACGTTATTTTATGAACAACAATCACTCGGTTTCTTCAATCCGCCACGTCGAATTAAACGTGATCAACCCTGTCTAGCTAACAGACTCCTCGTTGGATATTCGACGAGAAGATGTTTGGGAAGTAACTCCCAGACGGACCCCTTCCGGTTGCTCTCCGCACAAACGAGTCCGGTGGGGAACATAGAGCATGTTGCGCTACTCCTATGGTTGTGACACGAAATAAATAGTTAGTCAAGGAGAAACAGTAAAATCTGTTTAGGTTATCAATTCTACATAATTCATAAAGTGTTTGATAAGGTGTCAAAGAAATTACAATTAAGATATAGTGAACAAATTAGTTCATTCTTCGTTAGGTCGTAGTTGAAAGGTCGAAGCTAGTTAAACATGTCGGCGCCTACGAGCACATCATCTTGAAGGTACGGTAAATGTTATGTATTATTTCAACAGCACTCAATCACCATATATTATTATGAGTATGACTATAAAACAGCAACGTTGTAGAGTGACAGATGTCTCTGAAGAGGTGCATTTAAAATATTATTCTCTAGAGTCTATTTTACCCCAATGTATCACCTAACGTTAGCTACAATTCTCGTTCATGCACTTATCCAGGCAGCGTAAATAACAAACAGAAAGCAAATGCCTAGACCCATGGCATGTTTGAAATAGATGATTGGAATGGATTTTAAAATGTATTTTCGATTTTTCCAATGAAGGGGATCATAGACTCATGTAGTCTGT
>NW_028157848.1:0-12500 GCF_964263955.1 Coregonus lavaretus | reverse complement strand
ATCACTCTACACAGAAACAGGAGATAGACTAGTGTCCTGTCCAGGGGGTGTACATCACTCTACAGAAACAGGAGATAGACTAGTGTCCTGTCCAGGGGGTGTACATCACTCTACAGAAACAGGAGATAGACTAGTGTCCTGTCCAGGGGGTGTACATCACTCTACACAGAAACAGGAGAGAGACTAGTGTCCTGTCCAGGGGGTGTACATCACTCTACACAGAAACAGGAGATAGACTAGTGTCCTGTCCAGGGGGTGTACATCACTCTACACAGAAACAGGAGATAGACTAGTGTCCTGTCCAGGGGGTGTACATCACTCTACACAGAAACAGGAGATAGACTAGTGTCCTGTCCAGGGGGTGTACATCACTCTACAGAAACAGGAGATAGACTAGTGTCCTGTCCAGGGGGTGTACATCACTCTACAGAAACAGGAGATAGACTAGTGTCCTGTCCAGGGGGTGTACATCACTCTACAGAAACAGGAGATAGACTAGTGTCCTGTCCAGGGGGTGTACATCACTCTACAGAAACAGGAGATAGACTAGTGTCCTGTCCAGGGGGTGTACATCACTCTACAGAAACAGGAGATAGACTAGTGTCCTGTCCAGGGGGTGTACATCACTCTACAGAAACAGGAGATAGACTAGTGTCCTGTCCAGGGGGTGTACATCACTCTACACAGAAACAGGAGATAGACTAGTGTCCTGTCCAGGGGGTGTACATCACTCTACAGAAACAGGAGATAGACTAGTGTCCTGTCCAGGGGGTGTACATCACTCTACACAGAAACAGGAGATAGACTAGTGTCCTGTCCAGGGGGTGTACATCACTCTACACAGAAACAGGAGATAGACTAGTGTCCTGTCCAGGGGGTGTACATCACTCTACACAGAAACAGGAGATAGACTAGTGTCCTGTCCAGGGGGTGTACATCACTCTACACAGAAACAGGAGATAGACTAGTGTCCTGTCCAGGGGGTGTACATCACTCTACACAGAAACAGGAGATAGACTAGTGTCCTGTCCAGGGGGTGTACATCACTCTACACAGAAACAGGAGATAGACTAGTGTCCTGTCCAGGGGGTGTACATCACTCTACACAGAAACAGGAGATAGACTAGTGTCCTGTCCAGGGGGTGTACATCACTCTACACAGAAACAGGAGATAGACTAGTGTCCTGTCCAGGGGGTGTACATCACTCTACACAGAAACAGGAGATAGACTAGTGTCCTGTCCAGGGGGTGTACATCACTCTACACAGAAACAGGAGATAGACTAGTGTCCTGTCCAGGGGGTGTACATCACTCTACAGAAACAGGAGATAGACTAGTGTCCTGTCCAGGGGGTGTACATCACTCTACAGAAACAGGAGATAGACTAGTGTCCTGTCCAGGGGGTGTACATCACTCTACACAGAAACAGGAGATAGACTAGTGTCCTGTCCAGGGGTCTGCCTCACGCTACAGAAACAGGAACCAAGCCTTGTCTACTTACTTATATACCACACTGTTACTGTAGTATTAGTAACATGATTTCATTATTATATACAGTAGTATGTTATGTTACTGTATTATTATTATTACTGTAGTATTAGTAACATGATTTCATTATTATATACAGTAGTATGTTATGTTACTGTATTATTATTATTACTGTAGTATTAGTAACATGATTTCATTATTATATACAGTGGTATGTTATGTTACTGTATTATTATTATTACTGTAGTATTAGTAACATGATTTCATTATTATATACAGTAGTATGTTTTGTTACTGTATTATTATTATTACTGTAGTATTAGTAACATGATTTCATTATTATATACAGTAGTATGTTATGTTACTGTATTATTATTATTACTGTAGTATTAGTAACATGATTTCATTATTATATACAGTAGTATGTTATGTTACTGTATTATTATTATTACTGTAGTATTAGTAACATGATTTCGTTATTATATACAGTAGTATGTTATGTTACTGTATTATTATTATTTTTGTACTATTAGTAACATTATTTCATTTTTATATACGTATGTTATCTTAGTGTCCGTTCCAGTATCATCTGCTCAGCTCTTTCTTCCTGTGTGTGTGTGTGTGTGTGTGTGTGTGTGTACCTTTGTGTGTGGGTATTTTCAGGGCTTCAGCAGTGCTGTGTCCGAGGCCTTTGTAAGGCTGTGTGACTCTGGTCTGGTCTATCGCTCTGAGGGGCTGGTCAACTGGAGCTGTGCTCTGGAGTCAGCCATCTCTGATATAGAGGTTAGTCTGCCATCTCCGATATAGAGGTTAGTCTGCCATCTCTGATATAGAGGTTAGTCTGCCATCTCCGATATAGAGGTTAGTCTGCCATCTCTGATATAGAGGTTAGTCTGCCATCTCTGATATAGAGGTTAGTCTGTCATCTCTGATATAGAGGTTAGTCTGTCATCTCTGATATAGAGGTTAGTCTGCCATCTCTGATATAGAGGTTAGTCTGCCATCTCTGATATAGAGGTTAGTCTGCCATCTCTGATATAGAGGTTAGTCTGCCATCTCTGATATAGTGGATAGTCTGCCATCTTTGATATAGTGGATAGTCTGCCATCTCTGATATAGTGGATAGTCTGCCATCTCTGATATAGTGGATAGTCTGCCATCTCTGATATAGTGGATAGTCTGCCATCTCTGATATAGTGGATAGTCTGCCATCTCTGATATATAGGTTACTCTGTCATCTCTGATATAGAGGTTAGTCTGTCATCTCTGATATAGTGGATAGTCTGCCATCTCTGATATAGAGGTTAGTCTGTCATCTCTGATATAGAGGTTAGTCTGCCATCTCTGATATAGAGGTTAGTCTGCCATCTCTGATATAGAGGTTAGTCTGTCATCTCTGATATAGTGGATAGTCTGCCATCTCTGATATAGAGGTTAGTCTGTCATCTCTGATATAGTGGATAGTCTGCCATCTCTGATATAGTGGATAGTCTGCCATCTCTGATATAGTGGTCTGCCATCTCCGATATAGAGGTTAGTCTGCCATCTCCGATATAGTGGATAGTCTGCCATCTCTGATATAGAGGTTAGTCTTACCTAGAAAATGAGACCCTTACTGTTCGTGTGTTAGCATGTCACGTTAGCAACAGCATCATCTTTGCTATGTGTTACAGAGCATGTTGTACAGCTTCAGTTTGCACAATTTATTGTCCGCAGTTAAACATGATTTTATTTTCAAAATGTAAACTTGATGTATATTTGAGAGATGTATTGATGCTGTCAACAGGTTGACTCCAAGCAGCTGTCTGGAAGAACCATGTTGTCTGTCCCTGGCTACCAGAAAATGGTGGAGTTTGGGACCATGGTCACCTTTACCTACCCTATAGACGGCCAGGGTGAGTGGTTGGTCTGAGTTCCAAATGGCACCCTATTTAGGGCTCTGGACAAAAGTAGTGCACAACATAGGGTGCTGTTTGGGACGCGGTAACTTAGTAACTGGGACGTGATCCTCCTTGATGTCTGCTGTTCTCTTTCCTGTTGTTTATACTCCCTCTTTCTATCTATTAGATGGAGAGGTGGCGGTGTCGACCACTCGTCCTGAGACCATGTTGGGAGATGTGGCCATCGCTGTGCATCCTGACGACCCTCGATATCAGGCTAGTATACTTAGATTAAAATGATTTACCCATACACGTTGGTGTTGTAGTCAAACACAAACACAGAAAATGTATTTGTCTTTTACAGTTGAAGTTGGAAGTTTACATACACCTTTAGCCAAATACATTTAAACTCAGTTTTTCACAATTCCTCACATTTAATCCTAGTAAAAATTCCCTGTCTTAGGTCAGTTAGGATCACCACTTTATTTTAAGAATGTGAAATGTCAAAATAATAGTAGAGAGAATGATATATTTCAGCTTTTATTTATTTCATCACATTCCCAGTGGGTCAGAAGTTTGCATGCACTCAATTAGTATTTGGTATCATTGCCTTTAAATTGTTTAACTTGGGTCAAACGTCTCGGGTAGCCTTCCACAAGCTTCCCACAATAAGTTGGGTGAATTTTGGCCCATTACTCCTGACAGAGCTGGTGTAACTGAGTCAGGTTTGTAGGCCTCCTTGCTCGCACACGCTTTTTCAGTGCTGCCCACACATTTTCTTTAGGATTGAGGTCAGGGCTTTGTGATGGCCACTCCAATACCTTGACTTTGTTGTCCTTAAGCCATTTTGCCACAACTTTGGAAGTATGCTTGGGGTCATTGTCCATTTGGAAGAGCCATTTGCGACCAAGCTTTAACTTCCTGACTGATGTCTTGAGATGTTGCTTCAATATATCCACATAATTTTCCTTCCTCATGATGCTACTCTGTTAATTATTTATGCATAGTCACTTTAACTCTACCCACATGTACATATTACCTCAACTAGCCAGTGCCCCCGCACATTGACTCTGCACCGGTACCCCCCTGTATATACAGTGGGGGAAAAAAGTATTTAGTCAGCCACCAATTGTGCAAGTTCTCCCACTTAAAAAGATGAGAGAGGCCTGTAATTTTCATCATAGGTACACGTCAACTATGACAGACAAATTGAGAAAAAAAAATCCAGAAAATCACATTGTAGGATTTTTTATGAATTTATTTGCAAATTATGGTGGAAAATAAGTATTTGGTCACCTACAAACAAGCAAGATTTCTGGCTCTCACAGACCTGTAACTTCTTCTTTAAGAGGCTCCTCTGTCCTCCACCCATTACCTGTATTAATGGCACCTGTTTGAACTTGTTATCAGTATAAAAGACACCTGTCCACAACCTCAAACAGTCACACTCCAAACTCCACTATGGCCAAGACCAAAGAGCTGTCAAAGGACACCAAAAACAAAATTGTAGACCTGCACCAGGCTGGGAAGACTGAATCTGCAATAGGTAAGCAGCTTGGTTTGAAGAAATCAACTGTGGGAGCAATTATTTGGAAATGGAAGACATACAAGACCACTGATAATCTCCCTCGATCTGGGGCTCCACGCAAGATCTCACCCCGTGGGGTCAAAATGATCACAAGAACGGTGAGCAAAAATCCCAGGACCACACAGGGGGACCTAGTGAATGACCTGCAGAGAGCTGGGACCAAAGTAACAAAGCCTACCATCAGTAACACACTACGCCGCCAGGGACTCAAATCCTGCAGTGCCAGACGTGTCCCCCTGCTTAAGCCAGTACATGTCCAGGCCCGTCTGAAGTTTGCTAGAGTGCATTTGGATGATCCAAAAGAGGATTGGGAGAATGTCATATGGTCAGATGAAACCAAACCAACTCGTCGTGTTTGGAGGACAAAGAATGCTTAGTTGCATCCAAAGAACAC
Organism: Coregonus lavaretus; assembly: GCF_964263955.1. NCBI lineage: Eukaryota > Metazoa > Chordata > Actinopteri > Salmoniformes > Salmonidae > Coregonus > Coregonus lavaretus. Next base: position 7,150 of record NW_028157848.1, on the reverse strand, counting down.
CATACCTACTGTGAAGCATGGGGGTGGAAACATCATGCTTTGGGGCTGTTTTTCTGCAAAGGGACCAGGACGACTGATCCGTGTAAAGGAAAGAATGAATGGGGCCATGTATCGTGAGATTTTGAGTGAAAACCTCCTTCCATCAGCAAGGGCATTGAAGATGAAACGTGGCTGGGTCTTTCAGCATGACAATGATCCCAAACACACCGCCCGGGCAACGAAGGAGTGGCTTCATAAGAAGCATTTCAAGGTCCTGGAGTGGCCTAGCCAGTCTCCAGATCTCAACCCCATAGAAAATCTTTGGAGGGAGTTGAAAGTCCGTGTTGCCCAGCGACAGCCCCAAAACATCACTGCTCTAGAGGAGATCTGCATGGAGGAATGTGCCAAAATACCAGCAACAGTGTGTGAAAACCTTGTGAAGACTTACAGAAAACGTTTGACCTGTGTCATTGCCAACAAAGGGTATATAACAAAGTATTGAGAAACTTTTGTTATTGACCAAATACTTATTTTCCACCATAATTTGCAAATAAATTCATTAAAAATCCTACAATGTGATTTTCTGGATTTCTTTTCTTTTTTATGGCGGTTTTAGAGCAGTGGCTTCTTCCTTGCTGAGCGGCCTTTCAGGTTATGTCGATATAGGACTCATTTTACTGTGGCTATAGATACTTTTGTACCTGTTTCCTCCAGCATCTTCACAAGGTCCTTTGCTGTTGTTCTGGGATTGATTTGCACTTTTCGCACAAAAGTACGTTCATCTCTAGGAGACAGAACGCGTCTCCTTCCTGAGCGGTATGACGGCTGCGTGGTCCCATGGTGTTTATACTTGCCTACTATTGTTTGTACAGATGAACGTGGTACCTTTAGGCGTTTGGAAATTGCTCCCAAGGATGAACCAGACTTGTGGAGGTCTACAACTCTTTTTCTGAGGTCTTGGCTGATTTATTTTGATTTTCCCATGATGTCAAGCAAAGAGGCACTGAGTTTGAAGGTAGGCCTTGAAATAAATCCACAGGTACACCTCCAATTGACTCAAATGATGTCAATTAGCCTATCAGAAGCTTCTAAAGCCATGACATAATTTTCTAGAATTTTCCAAGCTGTTTAAAGGCACAGTCAACTTAGTATATGTAAACTTCTGACCCACTGGAATTGTGATACAGTGAATTATAAGTGAAATAATCTGTCTGTAAACAACCGTTGGAAAAATGACTTGTCATGCACAAAGTAGATGTCCTAACCGACTTGCCAAAACTATAGTTTGTTAACAAGACATTTGTGGAGTGGTTGAAAAACAAGTTTTAATGACTCCAACCTAAGTGTATGTAAACTTCCGACTTCAACTGTATCTAGGACTTCTTCTAAATGTATCACTACTATTTGTCTTCCAGGCAGTTCATGGTAAACAGTGCAGACACCCCTTCACTGACAGACTCTTACCCATCATCACTGACACTATGGTGGATATGGAGCTGGGCACAGGTACATGAACGGTCTCGTTGCTCTGACTGGATGTACATAGATAATGATTTTATGGAATTTGAAGACCAACGCGTCAGGAACAAGAACAAGCTAGTTATGCTAAAGGTTGTGTTAGTGTTATTACAACCAACACTACTTCTTTATTGTTCTGTCTGTCTGTCGTCTCTGTCTCTGTCTCTGTCTCTGTCTCTGTCTCTCTCTCTGTCTCTCTCTCTCTCTCTCTGTCTCTCTGTCTCTCTGTCTCTCTGTCTCTCTGTCTCTCTGTCTCTCTGTCTCTGTCTCTCTGTCTGTCTGTCTGTCTGTCTGTCTGTCTGTCTGTCTGTCTGTCTTTCTCAGGTGCTGTAAAGGTTACTCCAGCTCACGACTACACTGACTTCCTGCTTTCCCAGAGGCACTCTCTTCCTCGCCTCACTGTGATTGGAGGAGACGGCACAATGACTCCTCTCTGTGGCCAATGGCTGGAGGTACACTATCTTATCCAGACGTTGTTGTCCGTTTCTGGTCTGTCTGTCAGTTCTCTAATAGCTGAGAGATCTAAGATATCTCATCTTTCTGTCTCTCCATCACACTCCTCTTCTCAGGGAGTGAAGCGTTTTGATGCCAGAGAACAAGTGATCGATGCACTGATAGAGAAGAGGATGTTCAGAGGGAAAAAGGATCACACCATGTCTTTACCCGTCTGCAGGTAGAGGGAGACACATTCACTGTGTCTCTACATCTATGCATGTGTCTGTTCCCTCTCTCTTTAGACAGAAATGGTATTCCAATCACATAATGTAGTGCCCTAATAATGTAGTGCCCTAATAAATCAAACTCCGATTCTGGGGTAAGTCAAAAACATGATTATTTTTGCAGTGAAAGAATCTGTTTTCAAGTTAAATGAATCACCACATTCAGAATTGCTGGCCAAAAGAAATTATTTTTGTCAGTTATCCCAGAACCTGTTTTGATTTAGTCAATAATCTAATATGTGAACACATTAGATGTAGGTTAGATGTAGGTTACCTGCTGTTCATCAAGAATGCCCATCTCCTGTAATTTCACATAGGAACTCGATCAGTTACCCAAAATGAACTGAATAACAGAAAACAGATAACATCAGGATCCTCAGGATCTTGTTTCCCATCCTACTTTTGACACCATAGAGTAAAGGCCACACCCAGTTGCTATGGTAAAGCTATTTTGTCTTATTCTGCTAAATATTTATCTTGTCCTCTTTCCCCCTCCTGTCTTTCAGTCGCTCTGGGGATGTCATTGAACCTTTGTTGAAGAAGCAGTGGTTTGTGCGTTGTGAAGAAATGGCCCAGAGAGCCATACAGGTCATTTGACTTTCTCTTTGTGTTGTAGTATTTGCATGTAGGTCACTAGGTCTGTCTCAAATGGCACCCTATTCCCAACATAGTGCACTACTTTTAACCATTGCCCTATGTAGGTCAGAGGGTCTGTCTTTTGATCATTTGAACATGTGGATGTAATGCATAGCACTGGCTCTCTCTGTCTCTCTCTCTCAATTTCTATTTCAATTTAAGAGCTTTATTGGCATGGGAAACATATGTTTACATTGCCAAAGCAAGTGAAATAGATAATAAACAAAAGTGAAATAAACAAGAAAATATTAACAGTAAACATTACTCACAAAAGTTCCAAAAGAAAAAAGACATTTCAAATGTCATATTATGTCTATATACAGTGTTGTAATGATGTACAAATGGGAAAATAAAGATCTCTCTCTTCTCCTCTCTCTGTCTCTGTCTCTGTCTCTGTCTCTGTCTCTGTCTCTCTCTCTCTCTCTGTCTCTGTCTCTCTCTCTCTCTCTCTCTCTCTCTCTCTCTCTCGTCTCTCTCTCTCTCTCTGTCTCTCTCTCTCTCTCTCTCTCTCTCTCTCTCTCTCTCTCTCTCTCTCTCTCTCTCTCTCTCTCTCTCTCTCTCTCTCTCTCTCTCTCTCTCTCTCTCAGGCAGTGGATGAGGGACAGTTGGAGATCATTCCTCACTTCTACACCAAAACATGGAGTAGCTGGCTCTCCAACATCAGGTTATTACTTTTCTAAAGATCCCAGGTTCCCCAAAAAACCTGACTGGACGATTCCCGGAATGAAGAAGAGGGAATCAGCAGGAAATCTGGAATCTCCCAAGCAGGATGTCAGTCAGATTTGGATTTACATTCCAAACTCAACTGTGATCAGTGAACAATAGTGTGACGTGTGATGGAAGCAACAACAGGCCTGTTAGTTTGTCTTACTGCTGGACTGGCTGACATCAGTGCCTAGCAACACCAGGCCCTGACATCTTTATTGTTGCTCTCTGACCCCTGGTTCTATTACACTGATGTCATAAAATAGTCCTTGTTATGACTTATGTGGTTTTAACAATGTGATGTCTGTTTGTGTTTTCCACATCAGTGATTGGTGCATTTCCAGGCAGCTTTGGTGGGGTCATCAGATTCCAGCTTATCGAGTGACTCTCCCAGATTCTACTGACACACAGGAGGTGCACTGCATGTTTCAAGCTGGGTTTCACACTCTCACAGGTCACACTTGTCACCTAATGCATTTAGAGTGTCATATTTCTGTATTGTAAACAACTTTATCTATTGTGTGTCTGTTATTGCCCTCAGGAGCTCTGGGTCTGGGGCAGGAGTGAGGCGGAGGCCAGAGAGCGGGCTGCTGTGAAACATGGAGTGACTGCTGACACCATTACACTGACTCAGGGTGACTGCTGACACCATTACACTGACTCAGGGTGACAGCTGACACCATTACACTGACTCAGGGTGACTGCTGACACCATTACACTGACTCAGGGTGACCGCTAACACTATTACACTGACTCAGGGTGACTGCTGACACCATTACACTGACTCAGGGTGACTGCTGACACCATTACACTGACTCAGGGTGACTGCTACTCAGGGTGACTGCTGACACCATTACACTGACTCAGGGTGACTGCTGACACATTACACTGACTCAGGGTGACCGCTGACACCATTACACTGACTCAGGGTGACTGCTGACACTATTACACTGACTCAGGGTGACTGCTGACACCATTACACTGACTCAGGGTGACTGCTGACACCATTACACTGACTCAGGGTGACTGCTGACACCATTACACTGACTCAGGGTGACTGCTGACACCATTACACTGACTCAGGGTGACCGCTGACACCATTACACTGACTCAGGGTGACTGCTGACACATTACACTGACTCAGGGTGACTGCTGACACCATTACACTGACTCAGGGTTGACTGCTGACACATTACACTGACTCAGGGTGACTGCTGACACCATTACACTGACTCAGGATGACTGCGGACACCATTACACTGACTCAGGGTGACTGCGGACACCATTACACTGACTCAGGGTGACTGCTGACACCAATACACTGACTCAGGGTGACCGCTGACACTATTACACTGACTCAGGGTGACTGCTGACACCATTACACTGACTCAGGGTGACTGCTGACACCATTACACTGACTCAGGGTGACCGCTGACACCAATTACACTGACTCGGGGTGACTGCTGACACCATTACACTGACTCAGGGTGACTGCTGACACCATTACACTGACTCAGGGTGACTGCTGACACATTACACTGACTCAGGGTGACCGCTGACACCATTACACTGACTCAGGGTGACTGCTGACACATTACACTGACTCAGGGTGACCGCTGACACCATTACACTGACTCAGGGTGACTGCTGACACCATTACACTGACTCAGGGTGACTGCTGACACCATTACACTGACTCAGGGTGACTGCTGACACCATTACACTGACTCAGGGTGACTGCTGACACCATTACACTGACTCAGGGTGACTGCTGACACCATTACACTGACTCAGGGTGACCGCTGACACCATTACACTGACTCAGGGTGACTGCTGACACATTACACTGACTCAGGGTGACAGCTGACACCATTACACTGACTCAGGGTGACTGCTGACACATTACACTGACTCAGGGTGACTGCTGACACCATTACACTGACTCAGGATGACTGCGGACACCATTACACTGACTCAGGGTGACCGCGGACACCATTACACTGACTCAGGGTGACTGCTGACACCATTACACTGACTCAGGGTGACCGCTGACACTATTACACTGACTCAGGGTGACTGCTGACACCATTACACTGACTCAGGGTGACTGCTGACACCATTACACTGACTCAGGGTGACCGCTGACACCATTACACTGACTCAGGGTGACTGCTGACACCATTACACTGACTCAGGGTGACTGCTGACACCATTACACTGACTCAGGTGTGACTGCTGACACATTACACTGACTCAGGGTGGACCGCTGACACCATTACACTGACTCAGGGTGACTACTGACACATTACACTGACTCAGGGTGACCGCTGACACCATTACACTGACTCAGGGTGACTGCTGACACCATTACACTGACTCAGGGTGACTGCTGACACCATTACACTGACTCAGGGTGACCGCTTACACCATTACACTGACTCAGGGTGACTGCTGACACCATTACACTGACTCAGGGTGACCGCTGACACCATTACACTGACTCAGGGTGACCGCTGACACCATTACACTGACTCAGGGTGACTGCTGACACCATTACACTGACTCAGGGTGACTGCTGACACATTACACTGACTCAGGGTGACTGCTGACACCATTACACTGACTCAGGGTGACTGCTGACACCATTACACTGACTCAGGGTGACTGCTGACACCATTACACTGACTCAGGGTGACCCGCTGACACCATTACACTGACTCAGGTGTGACTGCTGACACCATTACACTGACTCAGGGTGACTGCTGACACCATTACACAGACTTAATAAGTCTCTCTGTCAGGAGATCTGCTTTACAGCCATCACATAAACCCATTGAATTGTTTCTAACACAACAATGACTCATCAGTCCCTGTGGTGCCACACTTGAAGCCAGTTGTGTTGTGAGAGCATTGATGTTGGTTGGCTTTCTATTTGCTCATTTTCTCTCTCTGTCTCTGTCTCTGTCTCTGTCTCTCTCCCCTCTCTCTCTCTCTCTCTCTCTCTCTCTCTCTCTCTCCTCTCTCTCTCTCTCTCTCTCTCTCTCTCTCTCTCTCTCTCTCTCTCTCTCTCTCTCTCTCTCTCTTCTCTCTCTCTCTCTCTCGCTCCATCTCAGACCCTGATGTATTGGACACCTGGTTCTCCTCAGGGCTCTTCCCCTTTGCCATGTTGGGCTGGCCACAGCAGGTACTTGACTTGCATTTCCCCCAATATGTGTCACTTTTCACCCAAAAAAATGTTGTGTCCCAAATGGCACCCTGTTCCCCATAGGGCTCTGGTCAAAAAGTAGTGCACTATATAGGGAATAGGGTGCCTTTTCAGGCATCCAATGTATTGCCTTGGACTCTCATGACATCAACCACTAAAATATGTGCCCACACTTCCTCACGCTTACTTGACGTGTTGTGTCCCCTACAAATATGCCCCCACAGACAAGTGACCTGAGGCAATTCTACCCCAACACTATCCTGGAAACAGGAAGTGACCTCATCTTCTTCTGGGTGGCAAGGATGGTGATGCTTGGCACAGAACTGACTGGGCAGCTGCCCTTCAAACAGGTAGCTAATACCTCATAATATCCAGTCCAGATTAACTG
>NW_028157849.1:0-20000 GCF_964263955.1 Coregonus lavaretus | reverse complement strand
CATACAGTACATTCTGTTAGGATATGGTTTCATTATCATACAGTACATTCTGTTAGGATATGGTTTCATTATCATACAGTACATTCTGCTAGGATATGGTTTCATTATTAAACCTTTGAAATTCTGCAAGGACTCGTCAAGACATGAGTAAGAAAGGAAGTGTGTGTGTGTTTGTGACAGAGATTTGTGAAGAAGAGTTAGATTAAGAGAAGAGGAAGAGGAGCTTGTCCTCAATAGACAGACATAAATCTATTTCACTGAAGTGGAAGGTTATCCTTTAGAAGCCTAATCAAACTATTTTATCAAACGTTCATCATTGCGTTCAACTTAAATAATGATGATTATACCGTTATAAAATCAATCTTGATAAACTATTTGTTCAAGCTTTGACTAGGAGAACATCTCACCCAAGATCACATCCTGGTTACTGGAGGTTGCAGTAACCAAGTGAAGGATGATGAGTTTAACTGTCTGCAGTTTCCTCCTTAAAACCCACACAGCTTATTGATCACCTCAAACTGACTTCTGTTAACACTCCAGTATAACTGACTACCAGTATGTCATTTTAAATGGCAATCTGAATACTTTGCTCGTTTTTGTGTGTGTGTGTGTGTGTGTGAGAGAGAGAGAGAGAGAGAGAGAGAGAGAGAGAGAGAGAGAGAGAGAGAGAGAGAGAGAGAGAGAGAGAGAGAGAGAGAGAGAGAGAGAGAGAGAGAGAGAGAGAGAGAGAGAGAGAGAGAGAGAGAGAGAGAGAGAGAGAGAGAGAGAGAGAGAGAGAGAGAGAGAGAGAGAGAGAGAGAGAGAGGCTATACAGTGTGGAGCAGGTCCTGTGTAGATACTCTGTTATTTTATGTTTTAAATTAATCAAACCCAGTCACTACGAAAATACAGGCTAGTGCTGTGTAAGTGTTAGCACTGTTTTTAGCTTGTGTGTGTGTCAAATCAAATCAAACTTAATTTGTCACATGCGCCGAATACAACTGGTGTCTCTCTGTTCCCTCACCTGTTTGAAACAGACCTAAAATCAATTTGCATTGCAGCCTCTCTGTTCTCTCACCTGTTTGAAACAGACCTAAAATCCATTTGCATGCAGCCTCTCTGTTCTCTCACCTGTTTGAAACAGACCTAAAACCCATTTGCATTGCAGCCTCTCTGTTCTCTCACCTGTTTGAAACAGACCTAAAAACCCATTTGCATTGCAGCCTCTCTGTTCTCTCACCTGTTTGAAACAGACCTAAAACCCATTTGCATTGCAGCCTCTCTGTTCTCTCACCTGTTTGAAACAGACCTAAGACAAATCAAATCAAATGTTATTTGTCACATGCGCCGAATACAACAGGTATAGACCTTACCGTGAAATGCTTACTTACAAGCCTTTAACCAACAATGCAGTTCAAGAAAGAGTTAAGAAAATATTTACCAAATAAACTAAAGTAAAAAAAAATAAAAAAAGTAACACAATAAAATAACAATAACGAGGCTATATACAGGTACTTGTAGGTAGGGTTAAAGCATAGATACTAAATAGCTGGTAGCAGCAGTGTAAAAACAAAGATGGGGGGGGGGTCAAATGGCAGGAAGATTGGCCCAAGTGATGTAAGTGTGTGTTAGCTCTGCTGCTAATTACCTAACCCAGGTGAGTCTCTATGGGTCTCTCAGGGTCTATGTTACCTAACCCAGGTGAGTCTCTATGGGTCTCTCAGGGTCTATGTTACCTAACCCTGGTGAGTCTCTATGGGTCTCTCAGGGTCTATGTTACCTAACCCAGGTGAGTCTCTATGGGTCTCTCAGGGTCTATGTTACCTAACCCAGGTGAGTCTCTATGGGTCTCTCAGGGTCTATGTTACCTAACCCAGGTGAGTCTCTATGGGTCTCTCAGGGTCTATGTTACCTAACCCAGGTGAGTCTCTATGGGTCTCTCAGGGTCTATGTTACCTAACCCAGGTGAGTCTCTATGGGTCTCTCAGGGTCTATGTTACCTAACCCAGGTGAGTCTCTATGGGTCTCTCAGGGTCTATGTTACCTAACCCAGGTGAGTCTCTATGGGTCTCTCAGGGTCTATGTTACCTAACCCAGGTGAGTCTCTATGGGTCTCTCAGGGTCTATGTTACCTAACCCAGGTGAGTCTCTATGGGTCTCTCAGGGTCTATGTTACCTAACCCAGGTGAGTCTCTATGGGTCTCTCAGGGTCTATGTTACCTAACCCAGGTGAGTCTCTATGGGTCTCTCAGGGTCTATGTTACCTAACCCAGGTGAGTCTATTAGCATTTTAGCACTTCAAATCCAAATCATCTATAAGTAACATCATTGAGTTACACAATACACGTTTAGATACAGTACTGTAGGATGATTTGGACATGAAGTGTGAAAAATGCTAATATAGGTACCATTGACTTGCATTGGATTTGTGACACAAATGCTAAAAAAATATTAGCATTTGAAACAGTGGCCAGGTAAACAAAACCAACGCCTGGGTTGCTGTCATACCGTAAGGGTATCTCACGAAGCCAAGCAAGATCTCGTCTGGGTTTTCTAAAGCTAACCAGCTTCAGTTAGCTTCACATTCCAACTCAGGCTTCATCCGTACTACAACGGTGGATATTGCTTGACTCTCCTGCCGCTAACTCTGGCAGGCTTGTAAGTGCGTGTGCATGTCTCACATGGCTAGTCTAACGCCGAACTCTTCATTGAGACGACGCTGAACAATCAATCCATGGGAGAGTCAGTGCTGCTAGTCGAAAGCCGAACTCTTCATTGAGACGACGCTGAACCATCAATCCATGGGAGAGTCAGTGCTGCTAGTCGAACGCCGAACTCTTCATTGAGACGACGCTGAACCATCAATCCATGGGAGAGTCAGTGCTGCTAGTCGAACGCCGAACTCTTCATTGAGACGATGCTTAACCATCAATCCATGGGAGAGTCAGTGCTGCTAGTCGAAAGCCGAACTCTTTATTGAGACGATGCTGAACCATCAATCCATGGGAGAGTCAGTGCTGCTAGTCGAAAGCAGAACTCTTCATTGAGACAACGCTGAACTATAAATCCATGGGAGAGTCAGTGCTGCTAGTCGAAAGCCGAACTCTTCATTGAGACGAAGCTCAACCATCAATCCATGGGAGAGTCAGTGCTGCTAGTCGAACGCCGAACTCTTCATTGAGACAACGCTGAACCATCAATCCATGGGAGAGTCAGTGCTGCTAGTCGAAAGCCGAAGTCTTCATTGAGACGATGCTGAACCATCAATCCATGGGAGAGTCAGTGCTGCTAGTCGAAAGCCGAACTCTTCATTGAGACGACGCTGAACCATCAATCCATCGGAGAGTCAGTGCTGCTAGTCGAAAGCCGAACTCTTCATTGAGACGACGCTGAACCATCAATCCATGGGAGAGTCAGTGCTGCTAGTCGAACGCCGAACTCTTCATTGAGACAACGCTGAACTATCAATCCATGGGAGAGTCAGTGCTGCTAGTCGAACGCCGAACTCTTCATTGAGACGACGCTGAACCATCAATCCATTGGAGAGTCAGTGCCACATTTTCAGTTGTGCCAAAATCTAAATGATAGAAAAGCTATCTTGCAAATCCAGCAGGCTGTGGTACGAAACAGGCTTTTCCCCCACTCCTATCGATAACATCATTTTATTAAGTCATACAAAAGTGCTACTGTCCGTGAAGTTTAAAATGCATTCTGCCATTACAAAAAAAATGTAATGTGATATATTTTAACATTTATAAATAATTGCACACAAAAAAACATTTGATTAATAAAATATTTCATTAGTTCTCTTCCTAAAAATGAAGGGTATGATGACACAATCTTTGCAAGAGGGCGGGAATCTGATTTCATTGGTCCTCGTGGCTCAGACACTTCATTCAGGGTGAGTGGAGTTAGCCGTGAGTTAGCCTGCCATTGCAATAGAAATGTACCTGGCTAAAAGATGAGACACTTTCTTATGACTGGTTATCCCGAGTTGAACTCAGAGTTGACCAAAGTTACCTCGCTAAACTCCTGAAACCTGCATCGTAGGATACCTCTCTGGTCCATAGACTGCTTACAGGGTAAGAAAACCAATATGTTATTTTGTAATTTGGGTGAACTTGTGGTCGGAACCTGGTAGGATGTAGGATGGGACATAAACCCAACAACTTCAATGACTAATTTCTCTGAACAGGGGGGAAAAAACCCACCAAATTCACTGAGAATACATTACATAGGATGAAGAAACAATACTCCAAGCAGCAGCTCCATACTACTTGTCAGACACAGAGAACTGATACTATATACTCATTGTTGGGGTGGGATTCTTTTTCTTCTTCTTCTGCAGTCGTTTTGTTCAGACCGGAGCAATGTGAGTCTGAGAGAGAGAAGTGCACGACTGTGGTAAACAGTTGAATAAGTACAGTCCTGTTTTATATATAGTATGTGACCTTTCGCATTTGTCTGTGCCTGTCTAGCTGCTGTACGTTTCCATGAATCAATTAAATGAGCCTGTTCTCCTGTCTCTGACAGGGCGAGTGTGTGTTCGTTTTTGTGTGTATGTGTGTTTGTGAGTGTGTGTGTGTGTGTGTGTGTGTGTGTGTGTGTGTGTGTGTGTGCGCGCGTGTGTGTGTGTGCGCGCGTGTGTGTATGTGTGTGCATGTTTTCTTGGTGTGTGTGTGAACGTGTATAACACTTGCTCCTAACACAAAGGCACTACACCAGCCAGTACAACAAATGATCTCGCCTATCTACCCCAATTTAAGAGCCAAATAGAGAGGAGAACTCATGTTGGTTAATGTTGTTACTGACAGCAGAAAGTTCCCTCTCGGGCTCTGTGCTAATGGAGTCATCACTACAGCTGCCCTTTACCAGACCATTCAAAATAGCCTTATATCCTGCTGATGATGATTGGACCTGAGCTGCTTTTCCCGTCTATTAGCCAGCTACACATAATGCTAAAGTGTTGAGTCTCCGGCTAATTCAGAAACATGTCGGTCTCATCCCAAAATGGGCCGTTTCTCAAATGGCACCTTACTGTACTGGAACATACTGGTCTGTTATGACCCATGTAGTATGTTCCAGTACATGTAGTATCCTCTGACGTGGTCCTGTTATGACCCATGTAGTATGTTCCAGTACATGTAGTATCCTCTGACGTGGTCTGTTATGACCCATGTAGTATGTTCCAGTACATGTAGTATCCTCTGACGTGGTCCTGTTATGACCCATGTAGTATGTTCCAGTACATGTAGTATCCTCTGACGTGGTCCTGTTATGACCCATGTAGTATGTTCCAGTACATGTAGTATCCTCTGACGTGGTCCTGTTATGACCCATGTAGTATGTTCCAGTACATGTAGTATCCTCTGATGTGGTCCTGTTATGACCCATGTAGTATGTTCCAGTACATGTAGTATCCTCTGACGTGGTCTGTTATGACCCATGTAGTATGTTCCAGTATATGTAGTATCCTCTGACGTGGTCCTGTTATGACCCATGTAGTATGTTCTAGTACATGTAGTATCCTCTGACGTGGTATGTTATGACCCATGTAGTATGTTCCAGTACATGTAGTATCCTCTGATGTGGTCCTGTTATGACCCATGTAGTATGTTCCAGTACATGTAGTATCCTCCGACGTGGTCTGTTATGACCCATGTAGTATGTTCCAGTACATGTAGTATCCTCTGACGTGGTCCTGTTATGACCCATGTAGTATGTTCCAGTACATGTAGTATCCTCTGACGTGGTCCTGTTATGACCCATGTAGTATGTTCCAGTACATGTAGTATCCTCCGACGTGGTCCTGTTATGACCCATGTAGTATGTTCCAGTACATGTAGTATCCTCCGACGTGTTGAGACGATATTTTTGAAAAAGCTAATAGATGTGTTGTAAGCGTGTCCTCCGACATGTTGAGACGATACTTTAATACGGCTAATATATGTGTTATAAGCTTTAATAAGGTTAATAGATGTGTTATTAGCTTTAACCAGGTTAATATATGTGTTATAAACTTTAATAAGGCTAATAGATGTGATATAAGCTTTAGTAAGGTTAGTATATGTGTTATAAGGTTTAACAAGGCTAATAGATGTGTTATAAGCTTTAATAAGGTTAGTATATGTGTTATAAGCTTTAATAAGGCTAATAGATGTGATATGCTGTGTATCCACCTCAGAGGGCCTGCATCGGAATGAAGCTCCCTCAATCCCTTTCCTGAATTAGAGATCGTGGTCAGGAAAAAGGCTGCTGGTCTGTGCTTTGGTGGTGTGTAGTAAACCTTTCGGGGTGCAGTCGTAAACCTACGTTGTAAACCACAGGCCCTCGTCCTATGATACGGCCTTGGACGAGACAGGGTGCAACATCGGCGGCTGACCTTTTTAAGTACAAACATGTAGAATACAAAATATATTCATGGTTATTCTGGTGTTAGGAGGACAGGATATAAAAAGGACATTTCCAGAAAGGAAACACCGCGTAGAAATATACTTAACCAGTTATTAAATCATGAATAATGCAAGTCTCATAGGTTCTGCTCCTTCAGGGTAGCTCACTGTCCGAGCAAAGCACCTCTTTAAGGAATACCTGGGATAGGATAAAGTAATCCTTCTACCCACCCCCCCTTACCCCAACCCACCCCCCCCCCCAAAAAAAAAAAAAAATTATATATATATATATATATATATATATATATATAAGAAAAATAAAAATACTATTTAAACAAAAACAACTAAAAATAAAAAAAAAACATTGTAAAGTGGTTATCCCACTGGCTATAAGGTGAATGCACCTATTTGTAAGTCGCTCTGGATAAGAGCGTCTGCTAAATGATGTAAATGTAAATGTAAATGTATAACATTTCCCAGCAGTGAAAACAGAACCTAACAGGTGGAGGCTGGGGTGGTGCCGGGAGCAAGAAGTAAGCGCAGACTAGCGGTAGCATCAAGCGGCAGCCGGATGTGTGAGCAGACACCAGTCAGTTTAAATGGACTGCCTAATAAGGCAGGCGGGATTGTTACTAGCGTCTAATTGGTGAAGTATCAACTGAGGCTGACGCTCGGGTTCCCTTTCTGAACGGGCTTCGTTTTTTGGGGGGGGTCGGGGGGTTGGGGGGGGTTTGCGTTGTTGTTGACGTCTTCATATGAATTTCTATATTCTTCACGTCGACCACTACATGTTTCCGGTTGTGATAAATTGAGCTTAAAGTTTTTTAAATCTCATTATCAAATCATTTCTGAGTAGCAATGAAGTACTTTACTGGGATTGTTTTCACTTAATATGGTAAATAAAAAATGAAAAAAATAGCTTCTTGGCTAAATGCAATTTCTCAAGCAAGAATTATAGTAGGACTGTATGGGAGGGGTCTGAGAGAGGGGCATAATGGGAGGGGTCTGAGAGAGGGGCATAATGGGAGTGGTCTGAGAGAGGGGCATAATGGGAGGGGTCTGAGAGAGGGGCATAATGGGAGGGGTCTGAGAGAGGGGCATAATGGGAGTGGTCTGAGAGAGGGGCATAATGGGAGGGGTCTGAGAGAGGGGCATAATGGGAGGGGTCTGAGAGAGGGGCATAATGGGAGGGGTCTGAGAGAGGGGCATAATGGGAGGGGTCTGAGAGAGGGGCATAATGGGAGGGGTCTGAGAGAGGGGCATAATGGGAGTGGTCTGAGAGAGGGGCATAATGGGAGTGGTCTGAGAGAGGGGCATAATGGGAGTGGTCTGAAAGAGGGGCATAATGGGAGGGGTCTGAGAGAGGGGCATAATGGGAGGGGTCTGAGAGAGGGGCATAATGGGAGTGGTCTGAAAGAGGGGCATAATGGGAGGGGTCTGAGAGAGGGGCATAATGGGAGTGGTCTGAAAGAGGGGCATAATGGGAGGGGTCTGAGAGAGGGGCATAATGGGAGGGGTCTGAGAGAGGGGCATAATGGGAGGGGTCTGAGAGAGGGGCATAATGGGAGGGGTCTGAGAGAGGGGCATAATGGGAGGGGTCTGATATAGGGGCATAATGGGAGTGGTCTGAAAGAGGGGCATAATGGGAGGGGTCTGAGAGAGGGGCATAATGGGAGGGGTCTGAGAGAGGGGCATAATGGGAGGGGTCTGAGAGAGGGGCATAATGGGAGGGGTTATGCCCCTCCCATTATGCTAACTCACCTCCTGGATTAGCTGGCGAGTAGCTATTAGCAACGATAGCAACTAAAAACAATATCCTTTTAGCCAGCTACATTCGCTCACAGCGACGCCGTTTTTCAAACAAAGTCAACACAGTAGCCATTGCTAGCTAGCCAACACTACCAGCAGGCTGTGGTAGCTAAATACAATATCTTTGTGCTAGCTACCCAACGTTTAATCATTGCTGCGTTATGAAAGGTAAGCTTGGCTTCTTATATGGTGTTGAGTTAAGCTTAAACCATGTATTTAGATTGTAGGTAGGTATTGTAGTTTGGTATTATAGGTAGCTTACTCCCGTAGTTATTGTAGGTTATTATTGTAGGTAATTATTGTAGGTAAGGATTTTATTCGGCGGATTCCAGGCGAAGCACGAGGCTAGCTTACCCACTACCTGGACCAACAAAGCTAGCTAGCTAGCTAGAGGGTAGCTACCGGTAACTTTTAGCAACTGTGGTTAGCTGTTTCCAATGTTATTTCATGCTTGAGAGTACCTGTGATTGAGCCAGCTAGCTGCTACCATTCAGCTGTTTTTCTAACCTCATCCGAGGCATTAACGTTAGGTGGTTGGTAGCTGCTGTACTTAATTACAGCTACTGATAACAGTCTGCTGTAGCTTACAACAATTCTAATTTCTAAAGTGGAAGTTGGGAGAGTTTTATTCGGGTGGTTCAGTGAAACAATTATAGTTTCTGAGGTGGAAGTTGGGAGAGTTATATATTTATTTATTTTTTGGTGAGGGAGGCCTGCTCTCTCCTTTCCCTGATGTTCAGTTCATTTCATCCCGATCTCCTCTGCATTATTGTAGCCATCTGTTGCAGCCTGTCAACTATGCCTCTGCCTATCCCTGTTCTCTCCTCTCCGCACAGGCTACACAAACGCCCCACACCGCGTGGCTGCTGCCTCTCTAACCTGGTGGTCCCTGCACGCACCCCACACCTGGAGTTCCAGGTCTCAGGCAGCCTCTGGAACTGCCGTTCTGCTGCCAACAAAGCTGACTTCATCCCAGCCTATGCTAATCTCCAGTCCCTCGACTTCCTGGCGCTGACGGAAACATGGATTACCACTGAAAACACTGCTACTCCTACTGCTCTCTCCTCATCTGACCATGTGTTCTCGCATACCCCGAGAGCATCTGGTCAGAGGGGTGGTGGCACAGGAATCCTCATCTCTCCCAAGTGGACATTCTCAATTTTTCCCCTAACCCATCTGTCTATCTCCTCATTTGAATTCCATGCTGTCACAGTCACTAGCCCATTTAAGCTTAATATCCTTGTCATCTATCGCCCTCCAGGTTCCCTTGGAGAGTTCATCAATGAGCTTGACGCCTTGATAAGTTCCTTTCCTGAGGATGGCTCACCCCTCACAGTTTTGGGGGATTTCAACCTCCCTATGTCCACATTTGACTCATTTCTCTCTGCCTCCTTCTTTCCACTTCTCTCCTCTTTTGACCTCACCCTCTCACCGTCCCCCCCTACTCACAAGGCAGGCAATACGCTTGACCTCATCTTTACTAGATGCTGCTCTTCTACTAATCTCATTGCAACTCCCCTCCATGTCTCCGACCACTACTTTGTTTCCTTTTCTCTCTCGCTCTCCTCCCACACTACTCACTCTGCCCCTACTCAGATGGTAATGCGCCGTCGCCACCTTCGCTCTCTCTCTCCCGCTACTCTCACCTCTTCCATCCTATCATCTCTTCCCTCTGCTCAATCCTTCTCCCTCCAATCTCCTGATTCTGCCTCCTCAACCCTCCTCTCCTCCCTTTCTGCATCCTTTGACTCTCTGTGTCCCCTATCCTCCCGGCCGGCTCGGTCCTCCCCTCCAGCTCCGTGGCTTGATGACTCATTGCGAGCTCACAGAACAGAGCTCCGGGCAGCGGAGCGGAAATGGAAGAAAACTAAACTCCCTGCCGACCTGGCATCTTTTCACTCCCTCCTCTCTACATTTTCTTCATCTGTTTCTGCTGCTAAGGCCACTTTCTACCACTCTAAATTCCAAGCATCTGTCTCTAACCCTAGGAAACTCTTTGCCACATTTTCCTCCCTCCTGAATCCTCCCCCCCCCGCCCCCCCCTCCTCTCTCTCTGTGGATGACTTCGTCAACCACTTTGAAAAGAAGGTTGACGACATTCGATCCTCGTTTGTTAAGTCTAATGACACTGCTGGTCCTACTCACACTGCCCTACCCTATGCTTTGACTTCTTTCTCCCCTCTCTCTCCAGATAAAATCCTGCGACTTGTGACTGCAGGCCGCCCAACTACCTGCCCGCTTGACCCCATCCCCTCCTCTCTTCTCCAGACCATCTCCGGTGACCTTCTCCCCTACCTCACCTCGCTGATCAACTCATCCTTGACCGCTGGCCATGTCCCTTCCGTCTTCAAGAGAGCGAGAGTTGCTCCCCTTCTCAAGAAACCAACACTCGATCCCACTGATGTCAACAACTACAGACCAGTATCCCTTCTTTCTTTTCTTTCCAAAACTATTGAGCGTGCCGTCTTTAGCCAACTCTCTTGCTATCTCTCTCAGAATGACCTTCTTGATCCAAACCAGTCAGGTTTCAGGACTGGTCATTCAACTGAGACTGCTCTTCTCTGTGTCACGGAGGCTCTCCGCACTGCTAAAGCTAACTCTCTCTCCTCTGCTCTTGTCCTTCTAGACCTGTTTGCTGCCTTTGATACTGTGAACCATCAGATCCTCCTCTCCACCCTCTCCGAGCTGGGCATCTCCGGCGCGGCTCACTCCTGGATTGCGTCCTACCTGACCGGTCGCTCCTACCAAGTGGCGTGGCGAGAAGCTGTCTCCGCACCACGTGCTCTCACCACTGGTGTCCCCCAGGGCTCAGTTCTAGGCCCTCTCCTTTTCTCCCTATACACCAAGTCACTTGGCTCTGTCATATCCTCACATGGCCTCTCCTATCATTGCTAAGCTGACGATACACAACTAATCTTCTCCTTTCCCCCTTCTGATAACCAGGTGGCGAATCGCATCTCTGCATGTCTGGCAGACATATCAGTATGGATGACGGATCACCACCTCAAGCTGAACCCTGGCAAGACGGAGCTGCTCTTCCTCCCGGGGAAGGACTGCCCGTTCCATGATCTCGCCATCACGGTTGACAACTCCGCTGTGTCCTCCTCCCAGAGTGCGAAGAGCCTAGGCGTGACCCTGGACAACACCCTGTCGTTCTCCGCCAACATCAAGGCGGTGACCCGCTCCTGCAGGTTCATGCTCTACAACATTCGGAGAGTACGACCCTGCCTTACACAGGAAGCGGCACAGGTCCTAATCCAGGCACTTGTCATCTCCCGTCTGGACTACTGCAACTCGCTGTTGGCTGGCCTCCCTGCCTGTGCCATTAAACCCCTACAACTCATCCAGAATGGCGCAGCCCGTCTGGTGTTCAACCTTCCCAAGTTCTCTCACGTCACCCCCCTCCTCCGCTCACTCCACTGGCTTCCAGTTGAAGCTCGCATCCGCTACAAGACCATGGTGCTTGCCTATGGAGCAGTGAGGGGAACGGCACCTCTGTACCTTCGGGCTCTGATCAGTCCCTACACCCAAACGAGGGCATTGCGTTCATCCACCTCTGGCCTGCTGGCTCCCCTTCCTCTGCGGAAGCATAGTTCCCGCTCAGCCCAGTCAAAACTGTTCGCTGCTCTGGCACCCCAATGGTGGAACAAGCTCCCTCACGACGCCAGGACAGCGGAGTCACTCACCACCTTCCGGAGGCATTTGAAACCCCACCTCTTTAAGGAATACCTGGGATAGGATAAAGTAATCCTTCTACCCCCCCCCCCCCCCCCCCCCCCAAAATTGTAAAGTGGTTATCCCACTGGCTATAGGGTGAACGCACCAATTGGTGAGTCGCTCTGGATAAGAGCGTCTGCTAAATGACGTAAATGTGCCCTTGAGCAAGGCACTTAACCCTAATTGCTCCTGTAAGTCGCTCTGGATAAGAGCGTCTGCTAAATGACTAAAATGTAAATGTAAATGTATAATTGGATGGGCCTAATGGGAGGAGCCTACTGGGAGGGACCTAATGGGAGGAGCCTAATGGGAGGGGCCTAGTGGGAGGGGCCTAATGGGAGGGGCCTAATGGGAGGGATATGTCACCTGAAAAGTAGCTGTTATTGGCAGAGCGGAGGGAAAACCTTTTGCCAAACAAGATGACATTTCATGAGGTCTTTTCAAACAGCTCTACACTAAAAGTGCAATAACATAATTTTCGCAATTTC
This sequence comes from Coregonus lavaretus, assembly GCF_964263955.1. Classification (NCBI taxonomy): domain Eukaryota; kingdom Metazoa; phylum Chordata; class Actinopteri; order Salmoniformes; family Salmonidae; genus Coregonus; species Coregonus lavaretus. The sequence goes on along the minus strand of NW_028157849.1, from coordinate 7,615 downwards.
ACAGTATTATTCCAACCTCATTGTGTGGAAATACAGTGGGGAGAACAAGTATTTGATACACTGCCGATTTTGCAGGTTTTCCTACTTACAAGGCATGTAGAGGTCTGTAATTTTTATCATAGGTACACTTCAACTGTGAGAGACGGAATCTAAAACAAAAATCCAGAAAATCACATTGTATGATTTTCAAGTAATTAATTTGCATTGTATTGCATGACATAAGTATTTGATACATCAGAAAAGCAGAACTTAATATTTGGAACAGAAACCTTTGTTTGCAATTACAGAGATCATACATTTCCTGTAGGTCTTGACCAGGTTTGCACACACTGCAGCAGGGATTTTGGCCCACTCCTCCATACAGACCTTCTCCAGATCCTTCAGGTTTCGGGGCTGTCACTGGGCAATACGGACTTTCAGCTCCCTCCAAAGATTTTCTATTGGGTTCAGGTCTGGAGACTGGCTAGGCCACTCCCGGACCTTGAGATTCTTCTTACGGAGCCACTCCTTAGTTGCCCTGGCTGTGTGTTTCGGGTCGTTGTCATGCTGGAAGACCCAGCCACGACCCATCTTCAATGCTCTTACTGAGGGAAGGAGGTTGTTGGCCAAGATCTCGCGATACATGGCCCCTCTGGTCTTGGCCATTGTGGAGAGGTTGGAGTCTGTTTGATTGAGTGTGTGGACAGGTGTCTTTTATACAGGTAACGAGTTCAAACAGGTGCAGTTAATACAGGTAATGAGTGGAGAACAGGAGGGCTTCTTCAAGAAAAACTAACAGGTCTGTGAGAGCCGGAATTCTTACTGGTTGGTAGGTGATCAAATACTTATGTCATGCAATAAAATGCAAATCAATTACTTAAAAATCATACAATGTGATTTTCTGGATTTTTGTTTTAGATTCCGTCTCTCACAGTTGAAGTGTACCTATGATAAAAATTACAGACCTCTACATGCTTTGTAAGTAGGAAAACCTGCAAAATCGGCAGTGTATCAAATACTTGTTCTCCCCACTGTAAATCACAGGAATATCACTTTTTTTTGACAGCACTAGCCCTTTAAAAAGCTGTGAAATGTGGTTAGTTTGAATAATTGCTGTTACTGACATCAAAGCCGAAGGGGGGGTTGGAGGACTTTATCTCATGGTGGAGCATCAATGTAATGTGTGATGTATACTGTAGTCTTTGCCACCACATCAATACAGTCAGAGTTTCCGTTTTGCTTTCTTCTTTATAGGGCATCAAGAGAACAGGCCTGCAGCAAAGGTTTGGCCTCATCAAACGCTTCATTGTCAAGCTGCTAGAGCCAAGGTTTAGAAGGTAATATGCCCAGGGTGATTGGGCAAAGCTTTATTTTACGCCACACTAATTATATCGAATTGACATTTAAACTTTATTGTGCAAGCGTGATTAAATAGTTATTACATAATTGCTACTTAAGAATAATTTCAAGGTCCTATCAGAAATGAAGATTTAAAAAAAAGTATAAAGAAGTTGTATTAATAAAATATAAATAAATGAATAAAATAAATAAACGTCATTCTACCAAATATGATGCTATCGTATCCCGTCTTCAGACCGTGATGGTCCAAGCCGTTCTTTACAATACAGGAGCCATTTCTTTTCAATACAAGAGGAGCTCTATCCTGCCATGATATGCTTCACAATAGTAAAGGTACTACATGTAACAATTCAACAATAAACCGTAACTTGTTGTCAAATTGACTGGGGCCAGCAAATCTCCTGTTGTCAAATTGACTGGGGCCAGCAAATCTCCTGTCGTCAAATTGACTGGGGGCAGCAAATTTCCTGTTTTCAAATTGCCTGGGGCCAGCAAATCTCCTGTCGTCAAATTGTCTGGGGCCAGCAAATCTCCTGTTGTCAAATTGCCTGGGGCCAGCAAATCTCCTGTTGTCAAATTGCCTGGGGCCAGCAAATCTCCTGTCATCAAATTGTCTGGGGCCAGCAAATCTCCTGTTGTCAAATTGCCTGGGGCCAGCAAATCTCCTGTTGTCAAATTGCCTGGTGCCAGCAAATCTCCTGTCGTCAAATTGCCTGGGGCCAGCAAATCTCCTGTTGTCAAATTGCCTGGGTCCAGCAAATCTCCTGTCATCAAATTGCCTGGGGCCAGCAAATCTCCTGTCGTCAAATTGCCTGGGGCCAGCAAATCTCCTGTCGTCAAATTGTCTGGGGCCAGCAAATCTCCTGTTGTCAAATTGCCTGGGGCCAGCAAATATCCTGTCATCAAATTGCCTGGGGCCAGCAAATCTCCTGTCGTCAAATTGCCATGGGCCAGCAAATCTCCTGTCATCAAATTGCCTGGGGCCAGCAAATCTCCTGTCGTCAAATTGCCTGGGGCCAGCAAATCTCCTGTTGTCAAATTGCCTAGGTCCAGCAAATCTCCTGTCATCAAATTGCCTGGGGCCAGCAAATCTCCTGTCGTCAAATTGCCTGGGGCCAGCAAATCTCCTGTTGTCAAATTGCCTGGGTCCAGCAAATCTCCTGTTGTCAAATTGCCTGGGGCCAGCAAATCTCCTGTCGTCAAATTGCCTGGGGCCAGCAAATCTTCTGTCGTAAAATTGCCTGGGGCCAGCAAATCTCCTGTCGTCAAATTGCCTGGGGCCAGCAAATCTACTGTTGTCAAATTGCCTGGTGCCAGCAAATCTCCTGTCGTCAAATTGCCTGGTGCCAGCAAATCTCATGTTGTCAAATTGCCTGGGGCCAGCAAATCTCCTGTTGTCAAATTGCCTGGGTCCAGCAAATCTCCTGTCGTCAAATTGTCTGGGGCCAGCAAATCTCCTGTCGTCAAATTGCCTGGGGCCAGCAAATCTCCTGTCGTCAAATTGCCTGGGGCCAGCAAATCTCCTGTCGTCAAATTGCCTGGGGCCAGCAAATCTCCTGTCGTCAAATTGCCTGGGGCCAGCAAATCTCCTGTCATCAAATTGCCTGGGGCCAGCAAATCTCCTGTCTTCAAATTGCCAAATCATTCCACTATTACTGTAGATCAGGGGTTCTTAAGCCCAGGACCCAAATGACAAATTCTGTGTTTTCCTGGGACCCAAGCTCATGCAAACGTGTCCCCATTTTGGGTTCCTTTTGGGGTTCCTTTTGGGGGAGGCTACGTCACTGGTAAAACATTTTAGTGGCCCCTCCTCTTGACAGGGAAGAGAAAAATGTCAGGTTTAAAGTTAATTTCCTGCAATTCTACACATTTTGTCATGAGGCATAGAGAAACATTAGCAATTTTATAACTCATTCTATGCAATTCTACTCATCTTGCCACAGGAGCAGAGATATTTTTTTCTCTCCAATTTTTAAAGCTGATTTCCTGAAATGTTACACATTTTCCCATGAGTTATGCCATGTCAATATGATAGATGAGTGAGAGAGACTAACACGGTCAGTAGGGGCCCCCCCTGGACATGTCGCGACCCACCATTTACATGTCCGCAACCTACTTTGGGTCACGACCCATACTTTAAGAAAGGTAGATATATTAAGGACATTTAATGAAATTACAACGCAAAAATATTACGTCTCCTTTTTTAATAAAAAAAACAAAAACAATTAGGGGGGTAGATCAGCTTTAATATTGCAGATAGATTGTAACTTCCATCAATGTAATTGTCTGCATCACTTCCAATCCCCCATGTTTATTTTTTATTTTTCTTGCATATATATATATATATATATATATATATATATATATATATATATATATATATATATATATATATATATACACATACATACATATACAGTGGGGGAAAAAAAGTATTTAGTCAGCCACCAATTGTGCAAGTTCTCCCACTTAAAAAGATGAGAGAGGCCTGTAATTTTCATCATAGGTACACGTCAACTATGACAGACAAATTGAGAAAATTGTAGGATTTTTTATGAATTTATTTGCAAATTATGGTGCAAAAAAATTGGTGGCTGACTAAATACTTTTTCCCCCCACTGTATTTCCATTTATTACTTTCCAACCCCACCATCCCTTCCCTAATTGGAGTAAACTAATGAACAACAATGCTTAGGCCTCTACTTCATGCTTATACTGTACATACTATATACATTTTATGGACACAGTCAATAATTATATTTGGTTTGTTTTTACACCTGAACTTCCTCCGATCATTTTCATGATGTCCATCCGGTTTGCTTCTATATGCCATATCTTTCTAACTGTGCTCTTTCACAAAAGCTCACAATATATAACCTATATACTTATTATGGACACAGCATTTCTTACACTAGTTATCTAGTTGTTATTAGTAGTTGTTAGTTGTTATTAGTCCCATCCTTCAACTCCATTCAACACCTCCCATCTATCTCTTAACACCATCCATATTGGATTTCTATTTGCCATATATTTTTCAACTGTACTGTGATTTTTTACAAAAAATTCTGAACCTTTTGTATTCTCAATGTTTCTACAGTTTGTGAATTGAATTTTTTATTTTTTTTGTTAAAAGTATTATTATATTTATTGATCGATTGACTGTGACTTTTTCAGATCACCCAGTAGTGCTATCTGCATGTCTCCTTTAAGTCTCTCTCCTCCTGCGGTTTCTCCTTCTGCACCTCCAAGGGTATATTTAGACAGATGTTGTGTCATCATTATAACTTCGCTGTCACATGGGACACAAGCTACGCTTTCATCCATAAAAATACAAATAAAGGAATTAAATAAATATACATTCTACCAAATATGACGCTATCGTATCCCATCTTCAGACCTTCAGCCCTGACGGTATTCTGTACAACACGCAAGGCTCTACTCTGCCGTTCCCCATGACATTCTGCATCATAATACTATCCTGCCGTCATTCTTCGCCTCCAAGGGTATATTTGTACAGATGTTGTTGAGAAAGAGACATGAGCAAACAGGGCTTGTCACTGTCTGTCTCCTGGGTGCACAACAGCTGTCCCAGTCTGCTAGAAGGAGACAGGAAGGAGGAGGAGGAGGAGGAGGAGGAAGAGGGGGGAGGGAGCAGGGAGGAGGTGAAGAGGCAGGAGGAGGTGGAGGAGGAGGAGGAGGTGAAGAGCCAGGAGGAGGTGGAAGAGGAGGAGGTGAAGAAGCAGGAGGAGGTGAAGAGGCTGGAGGAGGTGGAGGAGGAGGTGGAGAGGCTGGAGGAGGAGGAGGAGGAGGTAAAGAGGCATGAAGAGGTGAAGAGGGAGGGAGGGAGGGAGGGAGGGAGGAGGAAGAGGAGGAGGAGGAGGAGGAAGGAGGAGGGAGGAGGGAGGAGGGAGGAGGAGGAGGAGGAGGAGGAGGAGGAGGAGGAAGGAGGGAGGACGAGGAGGAGGAGGAGGAGGAGGAGGAGGAGGAGGAGGAGGAGGACGCCCTCTATTACAGCAGGTGTTGTGGGGGTTTCAATTACCAGAAGATCCATGGAGACACCATATTAAGATGTCAGAGTGCCAAACTCCCTTGCTCCCGTGACAGTTCTCTACCCTAGCAGGGAACAGGGGACAGGGGCCGTGACATGGAGGGGCTGGAGTATGGAGACTTGTTGGGAACCCTAGCTAAGATCTGTTTTAAACTAGTCATGTCGTTCTAGTTATTTATAAACCGCCAAACCATTGTGTGAGCAGGCAGGTGCAAATGGGCCAACACAGGTTATTTTACTCGTAGATAATGGGTACAGCACTGACATCTTAATATTAATCTTAATATGTTTTCAACTATTCCATGTTCATTCTTTACCTCTATTTCTGAATGTGAAAAGTGATTGAGTGACTCAGTACTGCTAACACAGTGCTTGCTGTTGTCCATTCTGTACTAGTATCCTCACTGCATCTCTCTTCTCTCTCTCCTCTCTCTCTCTCTCTCTCTCTCTCTCTCTCTCTCTCTCTCTCTCTCTCTCTCTCTCTACTCTCTCCTCTCTCTCTCTTTCTCTCTCTCTCTCTCTCTACTCTCTCCTCTCTCTCCTGTCTCTACTCTCTGACCATCTCTCTCTACTGTAACAGTGATCTAGTCTCTCTACTCTCTGACCATCTCTCTCTACTGTAACAGTGATCTAGTCTCTAATCTCTGACCATCTCTCTCTACTGTAACAGTGATCTAGTCTCTCTACTCTCTGACCATCTCTCTCTACTGTAACAGTGATCTAGTCTCTCTACTCTCTGACCATCTCTCTCTACTGTAACAGTGATCTAGTCTCTCTACTCTCTGACCATCTCTCTCTACTGTAACAGTGATCTAGTCTCTCTACTCTCTGACCATCTCTCCCTACTGTAACAGTGATCTAGTCTCTCTACTCTCTGACCATCTCTCCCTACTGTAACAGTGATCTAGTCTCTCTACTCTCTGACCATCTCTCCCTACTGTAACAGTGATCTAGTCTCTCTACTCTCTGACCATCTCTCCTACTGTAACAGTGATCTAGTCTCTCTACTCTCTGACCATCTCTCCCTACTGTAACAGTGATCTAGTCTCTCTACTCTCTGACCATCTCTCCCTACTGTAACAGTGATCTAGTCTCTCTACTCTCTGACCATCTCTCCCTACTGTAACAGTGATCTAGTCTCTACTCTCTGACCATCTCTCCCTACTGTAACAGTGATCTAGTCTCTCTACTCTCTGACCATCTCTCCCTACTGTAACAGTGATCTAGTCTCTCTACTCTCTGACCATCTCTCTCTACTGTAACAGTGATCTAGTCTCTCTACTCTCTGACCATCTCTCCCTACTGTAACAGTGATCTAGTCTCTCTACTCTCTGACCATCTCTCCCTACTGTAACAGTGATCTAGTCTCTCTACTCTCTGACCATCTCTCCCTACTGTAACAGTGATCTAGTCTCTCTACTCTCTGACCATCTCTCCCTACTGTAACAGTGATCTAGTCTCTCTACTCTCTGACCATCTCTCCCTACTGTAACAGTGATCTAGTCTCTCTACTCTCTGACCATCTCTCCCTACTGTAACAGTGATCTAGTCTCTCTACTCTCTGACCATCTCTCCCTACTGTAACAGTGATCTAGTCTCTCTACTCTCTGACCATCTCTCCCTACTGTAACAGTGATCTAGTCTCTCTACTCTCTGACCATCTCTCTCTACTGTAACAGTGATCTAGTCTCTCTACTCTCTGACCATCTCTCCCTACTGTAACAGTGATCTAGTCTCTCTACTCTCTGACCATCTCTCCCTACTGTAACAGTGATCTAGTCTCTCTACTCTCTGACCATCTCTCCCTACTGTAACAGTGATCTAGTCTCTCTACTCTCTGACCATCTCTCCCTACTGTAACAGTGATCTAGTCTCTCTACTCTCTGACCATCTCTCCCTACTGTAACAGTGATCTAGTCTCTCTACTCTCTGACCATCTCTCTCTACTGTAACAGTGATCTAGTCTCTCTACTCTCTGACCATCTCTCTCTACTGTAACAGTGATCTAGTCTCTCTACTCTCTGACCATCTCTCTCTACTGTAACAGTGATCTAGTCTCTCTACTCTCTGACCATCTCTCCCTACTGTAACAGTGATCTAGTCTCTCTACTCTCTGACCATCTCTCTCTACTGTAACAGTGATCTAGTCTCTCTACTCTCTGACCATCTCTCCCTACTGTAACAGTGATCTAGTCTCTACTCTCTGACCATCTCTCTCTACTGTAACAG